>NC_068363.1:22279957-22284957 GCF_020536995.1 Dreissena polymorpha
TATCTGGGATAACACTTAACAAACAGTTTTCTCAGAGCAAGGCTAAAATAAGCACATATTTTTAGAACACTGTCTGACACTAAATGATCAAAGTTACCTGTTCCTGATGAGATACTTTCTATCATAAAGTTGATATTTTCTTTTGTTTTGGGCGACAGGTTGTCAATGTTCATGCAAAGATCTGCATATGAAATGAAAATATAATACTATTACTTGAAAGTACGCAACTCTGAAGTAGTGTTACTAAAGTATAGTATTGTAGCGTTTTATCCAGACCCTTCAACATACCTCACATTATTCAGTGCTTTCCTTTGAATTCGTTTAGACTCTTTGAGTCTCGGATTAAACAATTATCCTTCTATTAATGAACATTTTCATAATGCAATTCAAAATTATAATCATGGAGAAAAAACTCACAAAATATGAGCGGCGCTTGGAAATATAATCATCAGCGATTGTATTCCTTTTTATTAAGTACCGGAAAACGGCACTTTCCAATTGGGGAAAAACTTTACATTTCCCAATTGCTGTCCGAAAAAGTCCCAATTAATGGTTCGTTTTATAAAATGCAACATTTAGTTTATTTTCATATGCAGGAATATTATATGCACACTTCAAGACGCGAATTTTCCCAATTTCTTTTTTTTACGCTAGGTTTCCCAACGGGTCTGGTACTGGTACTTTTCCCAATAGGCCAAACCAAATCACCGAATCATATGGGTCAGTTTTTTCCACTTGACTCATTTAGTCCAAGGAAAGCACTAGTTAAGGTTTATAATATAAGTTTATTAAACAATACATCCAGAATGTCAAAAGCCCAAGTGGACATAGCATTCAGTGTAAACAAAGTAAAAAGTGAATGATTAAACAAAGTAATATGACATTTGACTGCAACCATACATGCATGTTTTATTAAATACTAAGTTGCTGTATGTACAGCGATCGATAGTAAAATGAGATTTGTGTAATAATTCAAAGTCTTTTGATGGCTATTAATTGTAGCCATGTATCAAATATATTATAATGTGCATATGTTTGGTCTACATGTGAAATTATGTACTAATAATTAATTCTAACCTCAAGTAACAATTTTTGTTTAAAACATGACCTACGCTCCAGGAGTGAAATAACGTTACGCTTAATTTTGTTTATTACACGGGTGTTATTACACAAGTTAGATAATTGTAAAATGACGTCATTTTTTTAAGAAATGACGTCATTATTTCATTAAATTTCTTCAGTTAAAATGCGAATAAACGGTTAAAAGATCATATAAAAAAATTCTTGGTCATGTTATAAATAGAATCTTAGATTCGTGGTCAAGCCTCGTTTTATCTGTATTTAGATGACTTGTTAAATAAATTCAATACAAAACGACCACTCATGCAAGATCCTTTATTTCAGAAGACACGTGCATAAAATAATTTATAACTAGCTGTTTATAATATAACATGATGACTAGGGATTTTAATTGTAGATACTTTTTGATAAAAGCATTTTGCGCGTTTTGCGTTATTTTCTAACTTTTGACTCCTGCAAAATTATCTTCCTTAGATAATTTGATGCAAATGTTACCGAAAAGCTAATCTAAAAAAATAATTGTCATTAGTGCAAATTGATTGAATTGCATAGTATTTGACTAATATTATGTACACTAAGAAGAATTGCAGAGAATGTAACTAGCAGCGATTTTTGCCATTTGGAAAAAGTACCGTAACCAGATAAATTGGGAAAAATGCACGAAAATCCCTGAAATTGGGAAAATTCGCGTGATGAAAAATTGAATCTTCCAGTTAGTTTCCCTATGCAGCTATATGGCTTGAACCTAAGTAAATATAATATTGACAACTTGACAACACTAAGTTATCAATTTTAAAGTAGCTGTGAGCAAACCATCAAATACACCAATTTCCAATATGAAGACTTAACGACGCAAATTTTCCAAATGTCGTTTTTTTGCGCATAACTTTCCTAATTGGGCCGGTACCGTTACTTTTCCCAATTGGAAAAAGATCGCTGTTGGCATATTTTCAATATAACTGAATGCTCTATATATAATAATACTACTGTTTAAAACAGTGTTTTTATAAGTAAAAAATAAATGTAACTTTGTTAATTAATTGAAACTACTAATAAAATTTGCTGCATAATAATGTGATCACAACAAAAAAGGGCATGGCGAGGGTCCGAAGGGCATGGTGGGATCTATGGGAAGAAGCGTGCTGCACCCTTTGTTTAAGGTCTAGCCAGAGCAAAGCAGGGGATAAAAAGCATTTAAATAAAAAATTACTACAGTCAAAGATTCCAGAAATCAAGCATAATACCATTTCTCTGTTTTTCTTCTGAATGAGATTTGAGGCCGGGGGTCAAGTGAGAACTGTCGATTGTCTTGTCGTTAGTATTCATAATTTTGATCTATCAGAGAACTATGTCTGGCTCGAAAGTTTCTGAAACAAAATAAAAATAAAATGACATATGTATCAAATGTAGCCGAAGATTCAGATATATATGAAGAAATCTCAAGGTTGATTTTTTTGGGCATATTTTCTGGTATTCACAAGACTTTTGTGTACAGACTCAGTACAGGTTTGTAATTATCATGAAATTGAGGAAAAGGAACACTACTCAAATAGCTTACGTTCCTATTCTATAAACTTAAGATGTTTACTGGAATAAAAATGTTAAAACCAAACAATCAGTTTTCATACAAATCTTACAGATATGGCAAGGATCGTTATAGCAGTCATTTTTGTGATACGACTAATCAATTTTACAGAGAAAAAAAAACAACACTGTATGTTTAAATGATTTGAATTTTATGAATTTAATCGGCAAATTAGGTACTATTGTAAACCCTGCACGAGTATTGCAGTATTGCACATGAATATAGAACAATCATATTGAATAATGTACACCATAGTTTAAACAAAGCTTACCCATTTTAAACCTGTAGACAATTTTTTATCAATTTATATTCGCAATTAACTTAAACGTATGCATAAAATGATTGACATTATTTGTTCATGTAGATTATACGTTGCTTTGTCCAAATTGGAATATACGTTATTGCACATTGTGGAGGACCGAATTCAATGTCACACACATCGCGTCCGGTGATACACGCATGTTCATTTGGAAGATAGGACGTTAATTTCATCAAATCTTTAAATAGTAAAATATACGTCCAAATTTATTTGATTCTTTAAACAAATGTCGACCGATTGTGTTTATGAAATTCTTGTGCACTGGTATGTGTCAATGCTGCTCAAAAGAAGAATGGCCAATAGAACAGATACTTGTACAATTGAAAATAAAAGTTATATACTTTTTAGGTTTATACAAAATATTTTCAGAGAATCGAATGTTTAAGTTTAGTTGGCCTAATGCCTATTGTAATTGAGTACTCTCCCTTTTTGTATTACGTCACCGTAATTAGGTTAATCATGCAAAAAGTGACAGAACTGCAGTGTGTATGGAACTATAGGCTTTCGGTTGCGCTGTTTTATTAAACATGCTATCAAATAAACGGGAATTATACAATAATTTTAAGGTTAATCATATTGTTTTGCATCAATTCTGTCATTCATTTCTGCGTACGCCGATAATTGGTCACTAGAAGATATATGAATTCAACAGTGCAATGAACAAACTTGAATAATTTGACAAACATTTTCCGCGATCGAATGACATTCCGTGTTTCTTTTTTTACGGAAACTTTTCATTTAATAATATTCCTTTGTTTTTTTTATGAATTATTCCCGTTGAATGGTTTTATTTTCGAAGAACAATTTACATTTCCCTCGATAAGACAGACACATCTGAAATATTTGCGTGCATATGAAAAGTTGTTTATTGCTTTATTACCCACTAAAATACAACAAAGTATATAACTGTTAAGACAATTAATATACAATAACAACCACGTGGTTGAGTCGCACTTGAGAAATGTATATGTTCGTTTAATATAATTATTGTATTTACACATGTGCATGTTTTTTATAGTTTGAACTCATTTATATTGTAGTGTGTCGAAATTAAGAATTATAAGTAAATACAAAAGTAACATGACGACAATTGTCTTAAAGACTTGTACACGACCTCCTTTGTACCAAATTGTATTATTTTTATTATTATTATTATAATTATTATAATTAATATTATTATTATTATCATTATTATTACTATTAATATAATTAGTATTAGTATTAGCATTATTATTTTAAGAATAATAATAATACATATGATTATTATTATTATTCATTATTATTATTATTATTATTATTATTAGCAGTAGTAGTAGTAGTAGTAGTAGTAGTAGTAGTAGTAGTAAGAGTAGAAGTAGTAGTAGTAGTAGTAAAAGTAGTAGTAGTAGTAGTAGTAGTAGTAGTAGTAGTAGTAGTAGTAGTAGTAGTAGTAGTAGTAGTAGTAGTAGTAATATTATTAGTATTATAAGTATTATAATTATTATATTATTATTTCATTTTTATTTTTTTTATTATCATTATTATTATACTAATCATTATTGTCGTTATTTGTATTATTTTGATGATGATGGTGATTATTATCATTATTATTTATGTTATTATATATTTAACATATTGTCATTGTCAATTTTATGAATTCATTATTTGTTGTTGAAAAGTGTTTGTTTAAATCCTACCCATAAACCGTGACGAGTGCAACACAATTAATAATATATACGACTTTAACTTGAACATGTTCGTATATTGTTGATAAAACATTTAAAAAAATGAAACTACTAAGAGTTTGTAGTGTTTTTTCTACATAATACACTACGTATCACTATTAAAGGAATACCATTTAAGGAACAAACACCATTGAAAGTTATACTGGTTTTACTTACATCCGTACTCGTCAAAACAAACAAATCTTACTATGGTTGTACATGCTATCAAAGAGGCATTCATGCCGGAGGCGTGTCCTGCAAGAAGGCGTGGCAAGTTCAAGCTACACCACAATGTTAATCAGTTGAAGTTTCG
>NC_068363.1:22289957-22292457 GCF_020536995.1 Dreissena polymorpha
CAAAATTTATTGTGTCGCTTTAAGTATCGCGCATAAAATCATAAGTCGCTTCGTGTGTCGCGCAAAATATCGTGTATCGCTTCGTGTGCCGTATGTCGCCCTTGATGAAAGAAGGGCTAGATTATAGATGGAACTATCCGGACTCCGTATCTGCGTCATAATAAAACGTTCAACTTGTTAATTTATTTGAATGTGTGAGTTCTATACAGTTTCAACTATTGTCAGTCGTACCGCGACAAATCACATATGAATTATCACTGGTCCTCAAATTCCAAATAGTATAATCTTGAAAGAAAGCCGCAACCGATACATTGTGTATATATCGAAAGTTAGCACGTAATAAGAGTTTTGCCATAATTATCGCTATTTTAACAAAAAGATAGAAGGAAATCATATAGTACAACGCATGCCAAACACATTTGACAATCTACTTCGAAGAACAGTGGAATCTCGAAATGTCGAAGTTCATAAACCACACAAATTATTTCGATATAAAAGATATTCGAGTAACCCGATTTATAAGAAGTACACTTCTGACTAGTTATAACTAGAGGTGACAAACGATTCTGAAAGCTCTCCAGTAGCAAATTCCAACATTACTGTCAACCTTCATGTAGCTGTCTTTAAGTTGGTAAATTCATTCATGCGTTTCAATAACAAAAACCTTTTATCTCAAATTTGTGACGGGAATGAACATGTATGTTCGAAGTTTCCATTACTTCGATATATTGCGTGTAAATGACTTGTTTCAATACTGTCAAAGTATGACTTACTTAAAACGAAATCCCCTCACCCATCCCATTTTATTTCAAAATACGAGTGGGAATCTTAAAACTGTTTATGTGATCAAAATATATGATAGTTCTATCGAATATGGTCAATGAGTAACGTCCAAATCTCATCATGCCAATTTTCATTGCCGCAGCCGATGGCTTGAGCATAATTTTATTTTCGCAGCCGATATCATGACCATCTAATAACTAGCCGCGGCCGTTGTCTTGAGCCGTTTTTCCAAACCCACTCGAATTTAAATCTTGATAAAAATGTTGTGTGTTCATGTGGGATGCTGTAATTTGGAATAACCGAAGAGAAATGATTAAATATTTCAATAAAATGTTGTTCATATTTATCTTTGGTCTACATCATGAGTAATTAGAGTTTGACAGAGAGATTGGTGAATTTTGTTTGATTTTTGACCACATTCTTACGGATTTCTTTAAAAGTAAGCAGCTAGGAAGGTAAGGGTTACGTTCACAAAGTCATTTTTACTAAGGCTCTAAAAGAACACACGCAAATCTGCTTAATTCAATACGTTAAATATAAAGAATAGGGAAATACTAACACTTCGCTTTTACCCGACATGTATACAGTACCGCAGCCGATGGATGAACCGCAGACGATGCGTTAGTCGATTGCACGGTATGATTCGGAAGGGAGCTATATCCGGTGTTAACTCAAAAGAATGACATGAAGGCCTTATATAACGTTCAAAACACGGTTTAGAACTGTCAACAAATAGTAACCTTAGGCGACTTAATCGATCTTAAGCGTTTATTTCTATGTAATATCAAACTCTTTGGACTGAAAACAACGATGCAGTTAAATGCCATTAAGCATCAAATTTTTACTTAATACTCTTATGTATTAACTGTGATCGCCTGAACAAATTATTACAAAATTATAAGAACACACATTAATACAAAAATACAAAACATAAAACAAAGTATCGCCAACGGATTAGTAGGAGTATTAGTATAAGCAGTATAAGTAGTGGTAGTAGAAATAGAAGTAGTAGTAGTAGTAGTAGTAGTAGTAGTAGTAGTAGTAGTAGTAGTAGTAGTAGTAGTAGTAGTAGTAGAAGTAGAAGTTGTAGTAGTAGTAGTAGTAGTAGTAGTAGTAGTAGTAGTTGTAGTAGTAGTAGTAGTAGTAGTGTAGTAGTAGTAGTAGTAGAAGTAGAAGTAGTAGTAGTAGTAGTAGTAGTAGTAGCAGTAGTAGTAGTAGTAGTAGCAGTAGTAGTAGTAGAAGTAGAAGTAGTAGTAGTAGAAGTAGTAGTAGTAGTAGTAGAAGTAGTAGTAGTAGTAGTAGTAGAAGTAGTAGTAGAAGTAGAAGTAGTAGTAGTAGTAGTAGTAGTAGTAGTTGTTGTTGTTGTTGTTGTTGTTGTAGTAGTTGTAGTTGTTGTTGTTGTAGTAGTAGTAGTAGTAGTTGTAGTAGTAGTAGTAGTAGTAGTAGTAGTAGTAGTAGTAGTAGTAGTAGTAGTAGTAGTAGTAGTAGTAGTAGTAGAAGTAGTAGAAGTAGTAGCAGTAGTAGTAGTAGTAGTAGTAGTAGTAGTAGTAGTAGTAGTAGTAGTTGTTGTTGTTGTAGTAGTTGTTGTATTAGTAGTAAAAGAAGTATTGTGGTAGTAGTAGTAGTAGTAGTAGTAGTAGTATTGGTAGTAGTAGTAGTAGTAGTAGTAGTAGTAGTAGTAGTAGTAGTAGTAGTAGTAGTAGTAGTAGTAATAGTA
>NC_068363.1:22297457-22382457 GCF_020536995.1 Dreissena polymorpha
TGTTGCGTGAACAACATCATATTGTCGCGATATCGGTATCGTACTGTCGCTTAATGAACATCATACTGTCGTACTTTCGGAATCGTACTGTCGCGTTATCAATATCATACTGTCGCGCTATCGTCATAGTAATGATAATTGCGTTTAAATAAATATTATTATTTATAATAATTGTTCTTTGTATGTGCGCATTCGGAAGACTTATAAGTAAATAGTACTTATATTAGCCCATAAATTTATTAAATGTATAACCTCGTTTGGCTCGTATTGTCTAGTTATTAACCAGTATTTAAAATATCAGTTTTTCACAAAATGTATATAGCTCACGAAAACGTAAGATAGAAATTAAAACACTATTTCTTCAGGGAATAATGCATACTGATGATTGTTAAATCGTCTGACGTGGATTTATTGTGTTGCCTTATGTTTTGTTATTGCTCGAGTAGTTTTCAATGCAATTGTCTTCACGTCAATGCTCGATTGAATGAACCCATTATATTCATCTCTAAATACCTGTACAATATAATAGAAGTGACTTTGTGATCGTAAGATTTGTCATTCGAAGCCAATAACATTTTAAATTGTGCGATGTTTATGTTAACAATTGTATTGTATTTTACTATAAATGTCGTATCCTCAATATCTTGCTGAAATGTCAATATTTGTGTTGTTTGAAACAGACTTAATTTTTACCTGAGTTTTTAATATTCATATTTGAGCCTCAAACATGTATTTAATTCTTACAATATATCTACGTGATTCCTATTTTGAGCCAATTTTACATTTACCATTGTTCACAAAAGTATTGTCACCGAGAGTAATACATAATCAATGATGCAATTATAATTAAAAGAACTAGTTTACAGAATACACAAATTACTACTAAATTGAAATATTTGTTGAGATAAACTTTGCTTCAATTTAAAATTCATACTATAACGCGACATATCAATTATGATAACACGACAATACTATATCATTATGACGATAACGTAACACCACACTGGTTATCATGATTGAATACTGTCACGTGACATTACTTTATGTTTGACTGCATACACGACGATGCAAATATGTGTATGTGTTAATACACGTATGCTTTATTTTTTTATTTAGAGCTTGTGACATGATGAATGTGGTCGTCCACACAGTTTAGTTTTCAAATCATGCCCATTGTGTAAAAACGTGTCACGTCCGGTAGTCTCACGATTGGTATACACTTTTGAAGTAAATGACTTGAAAAATATATCCAATTGATACTTAAGGGGTTTGATCTTTATTGTTGGCATTAATATAGTAGTCCGCTAACTAGTTTTTCTAGTCATGCACCTTAGCCCAACATTGGCCCCATCATAGGGGTTGTTGTTTTCCGTACATATGTATAAAGCGAACGCTTAAGAAATATTATCCTGTGACAATGCAAGGCCAAGACGTTTATTGTTTGGCTTGCACAGTTCTATAGTATCTCTCTGCTAAAGATTTTCAAATAATGCCAATATGGTTTGAACTGGCCTTGCCTCAGATATCGATGAACTTAACAAAATATATTTTTAGGAAACTGGACGATTCAAAGGTTTGATATGAAGTGTGCATTTTTATAAAGTTTTCCTCTAGTAAGTTGTGTTCAAATCTTACCCGGGTTCAAAAGTAAATGGTCTTAAGTAGAAATTAAGTTAAAGCAATGTACTATTTAAAAACGCGAGAGGTATGGATTAAATGTAGTTTGTGCGATATAGAATGATGGTCCTCAACTAACGTTATCGAAACAAACCACTGTGGTCAAATATAAATTCCACCTTAGACATTACGTGTTGTGTTTAGCTATACGAATCAATGAAACGATTGATTTTATACAAATACATAAATTAAAAAAACAAAATTATGATGATGACTTATTACACTTAATGGTTAGGTTATTTTTCAATATAAAATTATAAATTATATTCAAAATTATTCAGAATAATAGTTTAAACAGCAACACATTCCCGGATTGAAATCTTTAGTAAGAAAGAAGATCTCTCTACAATCCACTCATTGTTCAACAATCAGGTGTTAAACAGCCGCGGTTTCAATCATACTGATATATACCTGAGCTAAAGAAAACTAGTTTTAAACGTGAGTGTCAATGCCGCTAAAAAAAATAATATTTTTAAATATGAATAACCATTTAAACATTTGGATCGATAATATATGCGTGACCATTTCAATACACTATACGTTTTTTTATAATGAATACATGCCTGTATTTGTGTTTTGAACAGCGTAAACTATTTTGTTTTGATAATTGTATTTATAATAAGTATTGTAGGGTGTAGATTTAAATTAAAATATTCAAATAGTTTTATTTGATATTTGTTTAACATTTAATAAAAATGATAATTATGAAATGATTAACACATTTTATTAGTACAGTAAACGTATTATTTTCCGAAAAAAATGAACGAACATATATCCTAAAATTGTTAAGAGTTATTACGTTTGCAGGTTTTACAGGTTATACCTCTTTATCATGTTCACGTATCTAGAATTATGTCGAAGACTTGGGTCGCTTTGTCTGACTAGTATTGTTATAATAAAGTGTTAACATTCAATCAAGAATTCAAATGCTTTGATGCATTTTATGTTTTGTAAATTATGTTTTGTTGTGTGTAAACGTCTGCGAAGTAATAAGCTTATCTTATTGGAACTATTTTAATTTCTGGCCATCTGAAAAATCATCAATTCCGGTGGTCTTTTTTGAAGACATGTCTTGTATGCATTTATGCGCGGAACCAAATTAGCCCCGCATTTGAGCAGAGACCAATAATAATATAAATTGACTAGGTGATCGTTTTATTAGCTAAGTGAATATAATGTAACATGTTAAATGATGTCTTGGTGTGATAGGGTTTTAATGAAAGAATTGTATTTAAATATTCGTATTTTGTTTATATTGATTCGAATTTACGAAGACCTAAATATTGATGAGTCAATCATTTGAATTACGTTTCCTCAAGATTAAGTGACACAAGTGGCTTCTAGAGTTGGAATCAGGAACAGTTTGACACGACAAACGCCTTACAAAGACTGATTAAAATACCTCACCTAGACCTCTTCGTAAAACGTTTTGCAAATTTATTTTTTTGCGAAATAAAAAGTATTCGTGATACAATACACTATTGCAATAAGGGCTTTATGATTTATTTCACATTTTCAAAAGACTGTCTTTATTTAGGGAGGAGGAAGTAACGGTTACATTTGCCATCGGAAACAATTAAGACTTTTCAAAATTAATGTTTATGGCGTCGTGTTAAACGTGTTCAATCACTTTCTCTCATGAGGTGTGTATAGTTTATTTTTTATAGTTTTCCCATTGAGTTATAATAATAAAACGCATGACATGCCATATGATACCTCAATAAACAGGCGAGAAAACGGCAGCTGCATTTATACCTTTATTGATTTTTGGAACGTAGTCTGCACACGTTTTCACGATCTTTATTTTTCAATAAGTAAATATCATACTCGATTTTCCAATGGAATTATTTCAAACTGAATTAATGGACAATAACTGATCTTAGTTCAAAAATAAATTGCCGCATTGCTGTACGTAAATATCTGTATATGATACCCATAACAATAATAATGTAAATAAGACTATGATACGCAGTTGGAATGCGCAAACTATGAGTGAAAAGTTAAGCATTTGATCAAATAATTATATACCGATAATTTCATATCGGGACGTATTTGGGTAGTAATTACAAGGCTGGCTAACACTTAAGTCTATTTATCAAACCCTCTTGGTATTCATTTTTTTAAATGACAAGGCCAACTTGCGTCATTTGTATTGACATAATCACGTTTGTAATTATAAAGCAGATATTTTAATACTTCAATTTTGAAACAAATGTGTTAATTGTAAATACATTTCTTTCAACTGGTCTAGGTTACGATACCTTTAACATACAATTCTTATTATGTAATTATATTATTTTGAAATTAGTAATGTGGAATAGCACATCTTAACACACAAAGGGCATTTGCAAATCATACTTATCTCCGTAAGAACGTGCATAGCCAACTTTATGTACCACCATCGCTCAATCTTTTTTTCCGCTAAGCCACTGATTGTCGAGTCAGCCAATTAAGAAAGTAACAATCCAATATTGTGAAAATTCTGAAGATCTTCGAATTCAAGATTATCATCAAATATTCATTATTGAATTGATATCATATATTATATGTGTCGTTCGCAAAACGTTTGTTAGGATCATTCGATGTATCATAATAGTAACCGTTCAAGCGACTACATGTAACACGTTATTCTTACTCCTTACATTCATTTTCGTGGATTCGTTCTATGATGAAAGTTTTAATCACACCCATAATACTACTCGATATCATTTAAAATTGTAATACACAACCAATACTTACTCTTTCAAAATGAGAATTATTTACATCTTATTTGTATTAAAAGTTTACATGATATAAGTATTCTGAGAAGTTTAAAAAGGAAACAGGAAAGCATAAAATGCGTAATTTGACGTAGACCGTTATAATACTTGAGGGAACCGGAACAATGTGCCATGGCTACACATAAATTGATGATGTTTGCAATGAATAGAATCGACAAATATATTTAAATACATATAGTTGATGTCAATTATACAGATTATGTTTGTTATTTTTATCGCCATGGAGACAAACTGAAAAGACGGGAATACAATCGAATGTAAAGCTAGTTAATGTATTAACCCTGTTGGAAAAGGCCGTGCAAATCCAATGACTATGTATTCCTATTGTTAAAACGATTGACGAACATGGATAATAATATATTGTTTTGATTAAATAGTGCTTTTATACTACATATAGTTGAAACGTTAGCGATATGAATACACCGTTGATATGCATGTGGATTATCGATTGGCCTTTCAAAATACAGCTGACTAAACATACGATGCTGTCTGTTTATCATTCGTTCTCTGCACTAAATTCTGTCTTTTCGTAATTAAGAAGTTGTCTCCCATTCGGGAAGGTATCACGAGGTTCCCGGGTAAAATGCGGTCCGTCTAAAATGCGAATATGACTCCTATCCGCGGATTGACCGAAAAGTGCGGATATGGACGAATACAGGCAATATCGACACTTTTTCTGCAATGTTTAATAAAAAAAATACACAATATGTGTTAAATATGTTAGTATTGTCTCAAAATATAACAATTTTATAGACATTATCATTTTTTCAACATAATATCACTTTAAAATCGATAATCCACCGAATCCAACAAATGTCCTTTATATATTATAGTTTATTAGTACGTACAAATATGCACGTCATTTTATTTATTCAAATAAACAAAGGATATCGTAGTGCTACATTTAAATGTTTCAAGAATGATTATAACCATTATAGTTGCGCTGTTATTGAAAAGCAATGCATGTCCCGCTAAAATTTTATATTTTCGTTAATATTATGTTTTATAAGTGAATGTAACAGCTGTAATATTGATCTTTAAAATATAGGCTTCGTATTTTAACTTTTCGGGATATTGAATATGAACTGTTGAAATATTAACGAAAAATCTCAAACTTTTGCGGGACATGCATTGCTTTTCAATAACAGCGCAATTATAATGGTTATAATCATTCTTGAAACATTTAAATGTAGCACTACGATATCCTTTGTTCATTTGAATAAATAAAATAACGTGCATATTTTTACATACCAATAAAAATAATATATAGTAACAATCAAATATAAGATATTTTACTATGCATATTAAATACATATTGTGTATTTTTCATTGAACATTCGGTCTTTTCGTAATTAACGTCGAACAAGAGTTGTCGTTCGTGCGGGAAGGTATTGTTTACTTCCGGTTGTCAAAAGTCAAAAGTTATAAGCGCGTAAATTTCAACAAAGTAAGTATGGATTCTATAATAACATCGGCGAATTTAATTTCAATAAATAACAAAACAACTGTCGAGGATGTGTTGAACTATTCCAAAGTAGAAATTCAAGCGTTTTTACGCGCAAAAAATGTTAAAATTAGTGTAAGCAAGTTGACACTTGCACAACGGGTAGTAGATACGATCGGATCGCGGTGTGACATTGTGTCGGATTTTGCACCACAGTCGTCATCTTCTGTTGTTGAAAAATTCTCATTCGGAACTTTTTTACGATTGACAGAGTTAGGTCCGATGCCGTCTGCAAAGTGGTCCGAACATACCCGTGTGTACAACGTTGGGAACCAATTCTTCCGGCTTATAGCCATTACCCAAGCTTTTCTTGTACATGGGTCCTTCGGCATTTTATGTAAAACCACTTTCTTTGAAAATTTACCCACTCTGCCGCTGAAATTATGGCACTCAAAGATAGAGCAGTAGTCTTTCCCCATTGTTTATATTGACACCGGAAGTGGGTATACGTTCCCGCACGAACGACAACTCTGATTACACGGAATTACGAAAATCCGGAATTGAAATGAACATTGCAGAAAAAGTGTCGATATTGCTTATATTCGTCCATATCCGCACTTTTCGGTCATATCCGCGGATATGAGTCATATACGCATTTTAGACGGACCGCTTTTTACCCGGGATACTCGTGATACCTTCCCGAATGGGAGACAACTTCTTAATTACGAAAAGACAGAATAGGCTGGCTGAATTCGGATCGAAATCACTTACACATGTACTTCATCTTTTTACGATTGTAATAATGATTGTATTTGGTTTAGAAACCTCAAAAGGCAAGTTAAAAGTATGTAAGCCTAACATAAGCAAATACATACCGGGGATTATAGCGGTTATGCTCATGGGTATAGTCCTATGTGTATAATGAGGCCGCTCTTATTTAATTGTATTTTTATATCAAGCATATGAATTGCGTTTCGATTCTTAAAAAGTCTGAATTCATATCTCGACGTCGGTACAGTACACTGCATGGAACGAAATTGATAATATATATGAATATAGTAAATACCTTGTTTACAGTCGAATACCTCCAAGTAGATTACAACTCATGTAAAAAATCCTTTTTTTCGCAAACAAATAATTAGTTTAGTAATTATTATATAAAGAAAAAATAAATAAATAAAAATAGTCCTAACCTGTTTCGTTTCAACTTATCTTTTTTGACACTCCGCTGATTTATCGAGTGAAATCGAATATAATTTGATTTAATATCATGGTGGAAATCCGATTACGAACAGTTGTTTGTTGTAGCAACGCTACACTCGTCAGATAGCGATGTGTATCGATAATATCATAAAGAAACCGAAAGTACAGCCCGGTATAACGATTATGTTTATATCGGATTTTAATTTGTGCATGAAATGACTGGTTGAAAAATGCATACAGTTCTATCTGTATGTGCATGGGCCTGAATGACTTCAAATGTTTCAACTTCATGTTCGTTTTTTTCTGACAAATAGAAAGTAACAAAAGACCGCATATATCTTAAGTGAAACAAGCGAGTATTGGTAAATGGATGAACATCAACAATCATTTAGACCTGGCTATATACTACTATATATTACTCAATATTCATTGTCCAACATGACACAATATATTTGTTCTTGACGACACAATCTTTACTTTCCTAAATGGAACCTTATTTATTTGTCTAGACAAAGGAGTGTTTACTTTTCTATTTACTTAATTTTAATTATAACCAAAATAGTACAGTACAATCGGTTTCAACGTTATGATATGTTTATTTAAAATTGTATGTGCTTCAGAAATAGTGTCATATGTTAAGCTATTTACAATCACTATTAACACTTAGCTTTTTATATAACTCATGCCTTTGTATACAAGTAACATGTATTCATTGCTAGTTAATTTAACTTCCATAGGATATATGATTTATTTAAGGGGGTGTTAATCCATATTGGTTAACAACTCTTTATTATTAGCATATCTATTAATAAATAAACTCACTAGTATTAAGCACCATTTTATTATTTGTATGTTACTCATTTCAGTACAGAACACATATGATTTAATAAAGTGTCAGACAATTGTAGGTTTTGTTTACAAATTACAATGCATTTATTTTCACTAGATGCAAAACTACACATACATCAGTGTAAAATTATCTAGAGACAAAACGCCAAAACTTCACTGCAAAACTACACACAATCAGTGTAAAGGTGTCTAGAGGCAAAATGTAAAAAATCCACTGTAAAGATTTTTAGTTGCAAAGCTACACACAATCTGTGTAAAAGTGTCGAGAAGAAAAAAGTCAAAAACCCATTGTAAAGATGCAAAACTACACACAATCATCATAAAAGTTTTTAGATACAACAATACACAAAATGCGTGAAAAGGTTTAGAATGAAAATCTACACAAAATCATTATAAATGTTTTAAGATGTAAAACTACACACATTCATTGTAACCGTAACCGTTTTACGATTCAACATAACCCGCAAATCAATGTTAAAGGTTAACAGTGCAATATCCAATGATGTCAACTCCCACTTACGCATATCTGTTCACAGTATATAAGCATATAAAATAAAGTGTCTAATGTATATAGCCTGCTAAATGAAACACATTCAGAACATTTGTTTAATGATTTTTATTGAATTAATCACAGGGTTGTATACACCACGTTGATTAATTAAAACGTATACAAGTATAAAATCATATTTCATAAGCATCTAAGTAATTTATTATATTATAATTAAGTATTTCTGTTACACTCTTTTGAATATCTATTTTTGAACTTTATTTATCCGCATTGTGAGCGTTTTAATTTAACACATGCTGGACAATTAACAAACGATACTTTGTATGCGATAAAAGAACCCAACTGACTGAGCACATGTCTAATGTTCATCAGGGTAGAATGCATTATACAAGAAGTGCAACTCTCTCTGTATTTAAAAAAATCTCGTTAAGGTGACCTCCCTTATCGAGTTAACTGAATACACTTTCCAGTATTGGAAAGATTATCGGTGTGTAACTCTCAAATGTAATTAAAGTCGCAAGAATTTCCTGAGTGTAAGTATTGTTTCTTAAGACACATATTAAAATAATGTAACTATTTAAAATCATGTATAATATCATTATATAAATTAATAATGATCATGCCGTTTGTAATGGCTTCAGGAATAAATCCAAATTTTAGTTCTTTAACGGATACACTTTAATTTGTCGCTATGACGTAAATTTGGTCAATTTCATTACAGTGAAAACTATTTAATTTTTGGTGCAATATAAAGAATGTTGATAAAATTTAAACAACTTTCCTCTTTCATATTAATGTTGTTGTTTAAAAGTTCGAAAATATCATGTTGCCTTTGTAATATTAATTTTAGTTTACACTTTTGAAAATATCATGTTGCCGTTGGAATATGATATTCTCGCTGTAAGAATCAACGGCACTAGTCAATTGCCGACAAAACAATATGTTTGCCATACTAATTATTGACACAAGATTTGGGTATTTTATGAGCTATTCAATCGTTCAAAAATCCAGTCTACATGCTCATAATAGATAACTAGCATTCAGTAAACATATACTAAAAAAACGGCATTAGTTTTAAGTTCTCACTGGTAATATTTGGATTGATAGTTGTCCTAAAATACACTAAAGTTAAATATGAAACTGATGTCGTAAATGTTTATTGAAACGGAATACTAGGACATTGTGCGTACGCTTTTCTAACAAAAAGTAGTTCTCATCCTTGCTTAAAATAATGAACACGTTGAATGCATAAATTTGACATGAAATTGCAAGCTGCTTTGTGGCCATATTGACATCTGACCATTAAGTACCTTTGAAGTAGGGACACACCACGCACCGTTAAGTATTGCCTGGAGAGTTGATGTACGGAGATACCACGCATCGTCTAATGATGGTGGACATGTGTGCAAGGTTAATTCAAATCCATCAATATATGGCAAGTATATGTCTTAGACATGACATGTCGCACACACTTACAAAAGAGAGGAGGGGGGGCGTAACGTTTATCGAACCTCTGATTCTACATTAATTGTACACACAAGTACATTTTGCTATCATTACAAACCTTGTCGTTAAGTGGCAGTTATTGCGGAAATCTTATTTTAAATATTAATAAGATTTGCCTCACATGTAACATATGCTGAATTTATAAGTATAGTGGTAGCGAGCATTTCTAAAACTTTGTGTCTTTTTATGAAGGCAAGTTACCCAGACTCAAACCCGGCTTTGAACATTTACAAATACACGTTTTGTTAAACACATTTTATCAATATTAGGTCATTATTTGGTCTTTAAAGTTTGAAAATGTTTTTCTAAGGTTCGAGCTGGCGTCGGATGACATAGTGTTATAACAATAGCTCACCTTGGGCACTTGAAAGAGCAGGGTACATAATTCCAACCGTTCAAATTTAGCTTACATCATTTGTGAATTTACTTACTACCTCTATTATATACGTGTATTATTCTATGAAATAACCCATGTTTATATCAACACAAGAGAATGTGAGGAAATTATACTGCGCGTTATCTTGGATTAACAGAATACTTTACATCGTTCAATGGTGCTGTGCTCTTGATGTGCACACTTATCATTTGAAAAGGTAGTTATTATCATAAAATCAGGGACTGCTTACAACTTCGGACTCTGCATACAACAAGCATTAATCAGCATATTCATATAATATACATAAATAAGTATAAATTTAAAACATAGTTCTTACTGTATCAAAAAGTGCATTATGTAGAACTTAGTTGCGATGTTAATATTTAGAAGTGTACTCATACATTGCATTGATTACTATTGTATAATCTCTCAGTATATACACATGGCAGACTAATTGATCAAAAAGCTGATGAAAGAAAATAACCGCGTATAGTCATGTGTGTTATTGTGCACAAATTGTAGTATTTTAACCACTTATAAAATGCAGAACCCGCCTGATGTGCCAGTTAGCAGCATTGTTCGTATTGACCAAATGTAACGAACCCTCGTAGCACGAAAGCGCCCGTTCATAGTCTCCTTCCATTTCATAGCAGTGTCCTAGCAAGTTCAGTGAAGTCTCTGGGTGATAAAGGTTTATACTATTTCCTATATCAAATATATAAGACTCCAATACTTCGATTGCATGTAGCTGATTGTCACGTTCACCTAGTCCTCTATACGTTAGATACTGGTGATAGTGTAGGAACGGACGAGCATCAATCTCAGCACCATCCATCCACATTTTATCTTTGTTATTTCTCAGTGAAACCTCCTTCTGTGTAATATTGCGATTCATTTCAAACAACAATATTAAAGGAGCGCAATACGATTCTTGCCTAAGAAACTTGACACATAATGTGAATGGCAGTTCACTGAATCCATTTGCCCCGTTTCCTGATTGCATATTAGCAAACACCTGGATATCATGATCACCCTCTACATTTCTATATCCACATTGACCCTGTTGTGATATCTCCTCTGCACATCCTCCAACACTCTAACTGCCGCGTGAACATGACCACAACAGTACAATATAGAAGCCAACTTTAAGCGACTAGAAGCTACATCCGTGTTTAATGAATATTTGAAACGCATTATAATTTCTCTTTTAACAACGTTGCGTAGTCGCAAACAGTCAGATGATTGGATTGACTGTACTAACCCATACAGGTGCTTAATGAATTCTAAAGCAACACTTTTCAATCTTACATTCGTAGAGATTTGAACAGCACTGTGTAATGTATTTTTTATATCTTGCTCGAAGGTTGTATCAGAGTTGTGTATTTGATTTATAATATTGCTTAACCGATGACACACAGTATTCATACACTCAAACCTCAGAAGTAAGCTAATGCTGTTATGTAAGCATTTACGCTTAAGTTCTCCATCATTTCCGTTTCGCAGTGAACCACGCGCTTGTAAACGACTTCCAAAGTTATCTAAAACAATGCAAAATATTTGCTGTAAGTTGTTCCTAACCATGTTGTCTATATACACTATAAGGCGTCTTTGCTGAGCCTGAGAGACTTTCCCATCGAACAAATTCACTCCTTCTATGATATAATGCGGGAGCCTTCCCAATCGCAGGAATGCCCTTAATGTGCGTAAACAAAGTGAAAGTACAAACATAATGTTATGTTCGAACCACTTAAAAGGATTGGTTCGTTCGATTGTGTAAAACATGATAGTTTTACAATAAAAGCTTGTTACAAAATCTCCAACATTATCATACAATAAGGATCGTTTAATTAGTTTTAAAATAACGTAACATTTAAGTTGTGTTGTATTAAAGCTAAACATTAAATTTCGTTCTATCAAGTTCGGAGACAGGCGCCATTCCTCGTGTTTGAAATCACTTTCTGAATGGCCGGCTGCTACCAGGAAACACGGAGCTACGCGTGCATCCTCAAGTAGCTGGGCAGGCGGCCAGTGTCTACCTCTACATCTGTTTATCCAGTGTTGTATTTCAGGACAATGATTGAGCACGGGAAATGCGTATACAACATCCCATTCTTTTACGACAATTACACAGGGTCCATTTACGTAGGCTTGTATTCCTACATGAGCTCTATGCATAGGTTCGATGTTATTTTTAAATTGTTCAGCGCTTAAAATAACTTCCATAGAATCTGTCCTCACGTAAAAGTAATCGTGCAAACGACTATCTGGTTCGGGTGTATACTGTTGGATGACTTGTAGCAAGTACTGTTGCGGAGATGTGTTTTCGTTGTGGAGCATCAGAAGGTTCCCCTTTCCGGCTTCCCAGTCTTGCCAGGCTCTCATGATTTTCGCGTTGGTGTTACTGATAAGCAAATCAATATCAGACTGGAGACCGGGGGTTGTCGTCCCTTCCGATTGGCTCCCGAAATGAAAACATTCAGTATAAGATCCTATTAGTCGCAATGATATTATTTCCATGCGCTCTCTCCATAAGAACGTTTTTCTCCGCTCCATTACAGTATCCTTCCCAGCTCCGCTATCATTAAGTGCTTCCGAAATCCGGATAGACAATTCTGTGAAATGCTCTGGAATCTAGAAATACAAATAGTTCTTCAATTTGTATTATAGAGGACAATTTTCGATATATGATTATCATATCGGTACGTATAATGCTACATTGTTATATAATATGGCTGATACACAATGAATATTTATGCTATGGCTTTAATTAAAATGAATATTCGTGCATGGCTCTTGATCAATCTTTAATAATACATCGTAGTTGATAGTTTTGTATAGTACGTGCAGTGAGTTAGATGTATGAGACCAAGAGTATTTCTAATACTTGTGATTAAATAGTTGAAGTAAATGTACACGAGAACTTGTGATGCCATATAGGCGCATATAACTATATAAATAAGTCATGACATAACAAATAGTTTGACATCTGTAAAATAATCGCGATTTTCTCCGTTTTAATGAAAACTAAAATTATGTTATAGGTTAAGGATGTAGATTTATGTTACAAAATAGTTGTGGTTCTGTACAATTTGTTTCCCGTCGTGATTTTTATTCAGTCCATCGGTGTGTCTGTCAACCATTCTGAAAGTATGTGAGTCAGTCAGTCAGTATATCCTGCCTGTTTGTATATATGTCCGTCTATATGTATGTCTGTTTGGACGATCGCCTACTACCTGCATGTTTATGTCAAACATGTTTGTATTGTCACTAATGTTTGTTGCCCGGTCCGTCAGTTCGTCTTTTCGTCTTCTCTTTCTAATAGTTGAGATCCGTAAACCTTGCTGTGATAAATCCTCTGAACAACATCCAACACTCTTACGGCCACGTGAAGATGACCACTACAGTTCAATATTGAAGCCAAATTAAGCGACAGGAAGAAGATACATCTGTATTTAGGCAAGATTGGAAACGGCTTATAAGTTCGCTGTTAATAATGTTTCATAGTTTTAAAAGTTAGATGTTTGCATTGAATAATGTAATGTATACACGTTTTTAATAAGTTCTTAGGCAACCCTTTTAAAATCTGTCTTTCGTGGTATATTTGAACACTTCGCGTAATGCATATTTTATATCTTGATATAAGGTTTTATTATAACTGTGTATTTCAAATATAAATGCATATAACCGATTCAAGAAGAGTTGAAAGCTCTCAAATCTCAGCAGTAATCTGATGCTGTTAACAAACACAAACGTCCATGTTCTCCATCTTGTCTATTTCTCCGCAAACTACTTGCTTGTAACCGAGGTCTAATGCTATCTAGATCAATATATAATATATCGTTTACTTTATATTCAAATTATAATTACTGTTCAGGATATCAATATCTTACTGAAGACCGGGAATGGTGGTCCCTTCCGATAGGCTCCCGAAATTGAAACATTCCTCATATAGTTGTTTTGTAATAATGCTAATTAATTCTCTCCGCAAGTAAGTTAGTATCCGTGCTATTACAGTATTATTCTTGGCTCCACTGTCATCAAGTAATTCCGTCATCCGCATAGACAAGTTTTTACATGCTCTATTATTTCACTTTTGATCGGTGGTGATCATTCTTGATATTGCATTATCATGTTGGTACGTATATATTCTACATATTAACATTATATGGCTGATTATGGCATTTGCTTATATTTAAATAAATCTTATATGTTTTCTTACTCTGTTGTAACGCCTCGTTGATTGTGTATGTCTTCAAAATGCAGCAGAAGTTGTTTAACATTTATTGATAAATCCAGTGTTGAAAGTATGATTTGAAATCGGCATTGTCGCTATTTAAGAAAACTAAATTTTGTTTCGGGTAAAGAACGTGGGTTTATCAAAAAATAATAAAAGAAAAGCATGTGTCGCTAGGTTAATTTGGTTGCCTGTCATAAATGATTGTCAGTCGTCTCCCTGATACATCCTTCCGTACACCTGTCAGTCGGTTAGTCTGTTTTCCAGTCACAAAGTATGTCAGTAAGTCCGTGTGTGTGGGTATTTGGAAGCTGGAGCATTGAGGATACCCACCGTCCGGCATGGCTGTCACCAACAAAACTCACATGCGCCACTGACAAGGATTGGGACTGGGTCGCCTAGGTGAGAAGCGGGGTACCAACCAATATGCTTACAGGACAGTCCAGTCAGTCACATTTCTTATCTGTATATATATCCGTCTTTCTGTTAGCGCGCTCCGCCTGTCTGGAAAAAAGACTGCCTTACTGATCGAACGATGCCTACCTGCAAACATGGCTGTGTCGTGTTTGTCTTGTCAGCCATGTTTGTCAAGTCAACAATGTTTGTGTTTCGGTCGGTCGTTACCTTTGTCCACCTCTCTGTTGGTCCGCTATTCCTTCTGTTAGTCAATATTTATGTCTATCTGTCGATAGGTCCATCTTTCATATAGCAGTTTTTGTTTGTATTATGTTTACTATAAACTTGAAATTCAAACACATATACAAACAACCAATAGTTCGTGACATACCTCCATGCTTGTTTCCATTATTGTATTTCGCCTTTTATTTGACAGACGCTATGCAGTGAACTCCATAAACGCTCTTCTGACACGAATGATGTCCCTCTAAACAAAACTATGTGTCTTTATAACCCCCCAAAAAAGTGTGTTTATAGCACAACATAATATTCTACAAAATATAGCATACGTTGCAAACTGCGGATGAACATGTAATGGTAATTGTATATCCATTTTAGCTACACTCTTGTTAAACACACATTGGCTTTGCCATAATTAAAAAACAATATTTGAATATACATGTTTATTTCATTATAATGATTTCATTCAGATTGTGCAAAACTAACATGTAAAACTAGTATTGAAGTTTGAGTAGATCTTAAGTGATTCTGTTGTTTAGTCTACGTTTGTGTAAACATAATTTTGTGTCAAGAAGAAATCCGAGATGAATTTAGTTATCTTATAAATAACTGACGAGGAAGTAAATTGAATTGAACACTTTTTAGAATGATGAACAAATGTTATCATATAACTATTTAACGCTTATTATAATCCGTCTAATAACATATTATATATAAGATTCAGATACGCAGAGAATTTTCTATCTAACATTGAAAACATAAAAAAGCAGTAAGAGCAGATCTCTGTTTAAACTGTACGAATTTAGAAGGCATAACACTTGCTTTTGACTAACTAACGATTACAATGACTGAACTATCATATACGTGTGTTCACGCATAAGCACATTATGTATTTGACTTGACAATGTCGTAAATATTCTGCAACTGTTTTTTAACTATTGGCCTTCTTATTTATTTTTTTTACAGAATCAACTATGGTTAAATAGCAAATAGTGATGATTGCGACTATTCAAGAATAAAACACGCAAGCACATACCTTGTTATTTGTCCCTGATTCCCGAGGCGAGACAGGCATATCACCATGACATCTCCACGTATTGCTTAAAGGAAAGTGTAATTCTTCATACATGAACAAAATGGACGTATTAATACTAATGAATTATACGTCGTGATGTGCGATAACATTATATTATTCCAAGTTAAACAAATATTAATATATCAAAATCGTATAAACTTAAAAACTAGTTAAGTATATATGTGAAAATATACAATTTACATAGCAGTATGAACCCAGTTTCCCCTTGCCGTTTTTCTTGTAAGTGCTACTAATTTGCTGATGTGTTTTAAAACTGATAATAAATTAAAATGGTGGACACTCCCTTCTGTTCTGTTCGCTATTAAATGTGATGAAACTACATTGCTTATTGTCACATCATAAAGTCTTGCTATTTTTAATAAACTTTCCATTACATTTTACCTCATATAACTTGTATGCATTTTAAAGCGGAAGTGGAGGTTGTGCTTCATATCGTATCGACATTATATTGTCATCATCGTTAATTACTCCATTGTGAGTATTTTGTTGTCTTAAAATATACACCATGTGTATTAAAATTGTGATACAAAATGAATTGGCTGATCCTTCATGTACATACACATACACAGGAGGGTGGCTAATAATGGAGCTATGGTACAATATTATATGAATATGTATATGGAATAATGAGTCATTGTAGACAAACAAACATTGACTCTTTAAAAAGTTATACAATGTAAACTTTCAGAAATTGTAAAACATGAATATTCTTCACTTAATCGTTTTGATTTCAACATATATTTTTGATAGAAAATACCAGCCAAATTATTGAGATGTGCAAGATTATGAAAGAAAAAGAAGACCTTATATTTTCCCAATATAAGCTGTTGGACTGGCAGATTATTGTTGTGCCTGTTCCATTCATTTTCTTTGTTCTCCGGACAATGTCAATACCTTTTGTGTCGCACCCAGTTTAAGTATTCAATTCTATTTAGGGCGCTTATTATCTTAGAGATCTCAGAGATCACTGTATCATGATTATAATTCGTAAATAGATGATATGAGCACCAATTGAATTGTATGACCATTGCGAAATCAAATACCGATAAGTATTGAAGTGAACTTTAATGACAGAAAGAGTGACAAACTAACATACATTATTCATTATTATAGTTGAAAGACATGTCTTGTATGTATTGTCACACATTTATTTCATTAAACTTGCACGATGCTCAAGCAAAAATCCTTACACTGTTTTATGTAGTATTATCGGACTAGTTGCAGGTTAAAACAGTCACATAGTGGCCACGATGTATTACATCAAGAAATACGCCAAATCGTTGGAGAACAGTTCGCGTATAGTGTTGTACTTTTCACAGGAAAGTTGTACTTAGAAGGGTAATTTATTTTGTAAAAAACGTAAAGTCTGTGTTTGTCAAAGCAAGTATATTCGCTTACATCAATTAGTTATCCAGTTATAATTCAAAAAGAAATATATTCTAAGTTTTAATTTGTAGATTATTACATATGTATTATCTGTTATTAAGAAGTTTTATTTATGAATGTATTTTACCACGTTCCATTATTTCTTTACCAACAACGTAATACGAAGAGAAACGATGCATAATATACTGTTTTATTTTGACGACTCGTCCATTTCAGTGCGGTCATTTAATGCTACTTACTTAATGTGGAAATCTACTGACCTAATTAGGAATTATACACGGTCAGAAGGTGAAGTGACTACTTAAATGAACACTAGCATTATTTTAAATCTATTTGAGCTCCAGAGACCTACAACTTTGAAACATAATGAACGACTCGAACTAGAACTGAGCTCCTCGTTATTTAGATGCAACGCATCTGCACTCAATACTCCTTAAACGAAGAAATACAGATACGTTTTCATTTGTTAATTTACTACTTTATTTGATAAATTCATGTTTGATTGAATTTAAGAACATTTTATTCAAAGAGCAATTGACTTAGTTTATCTGAGTATTTGAGAAGGATACAAACTTAAATAGCATGAGACGTAGAATGGTTAAACACATGACATAACTGTCTCTTTCTATTGCAGTAAATACGCTCGACTAATTATAAAATAAAAATATTATAGTATAGAGTAATTCATCCATATTCTTTCGCCCTGTCGCAAATCGACCAAACGGATGGGATCTCATGATATATATGAGGAAGGAGAAGAAGAAGAAGAAGAAGAAGAAAAAGATTATGTTGATGATGATGATGATGATGATGATGATGATGATGATGATGATGATGATGATGATGATGATGATGATGATGATGATGATGATGATGATGATGATGATGATGATGGTGATGGTTATGTTGCTACTCAAAATACACTGAATATGATTTATGATTTATTACCAAACAATTGCAAACACCGTAATATAATGGCATATATTTTGTTTAAAATAAACCCACATTAAGCAACTTTAATTTTTCTAGTATTGTTTAATTAACTGTGCATTTTCGAAAAACCTTTACTCAAACGGTCTAGTTAATTAGTGAAATGACTTATCGGGGAGCTGCCATTCCATTACCACCGGTTATTAACACTCATTGACATCCGTTTCTATTCCGTTTTGAAAATATGTTTGAAAACAATCCACCATACACTGGGGTTGGGAATGGGCTAATGTGGTCCGTCCGAATATAACAAGTCATGCGATACTTTCGAATACTAATGCCCTCCATGAATGGAGTAAATACAGAATCTATCTATTTCCGGGGACCGCTTAAAAACAAACCACTTACATCTATTTCCGTATGTATTTCATGTTGTTTACACTTAATGTGCTGTAACGCGATTTTAACTTGCTTAGCCAAATTAATGATTATGCTCGGCTCTTATTTTTCGGCCACCCGTAGTTTCAGCTTTTGTTTAATGACCCGATTGTAAACAGTTGCATCTAATCAAAATTATTCGTACCTGTATTTGTGTTAATCTCGTGACATATCCGGATGATAGTAATACAATGAATAGAAGAAGTCAGTGTACAGTATCGGTGTGCTTTATTTGGATAAACAGGTATGTGTACTTGATACAGGTAATGATTTCACCTGTTATATTTAATCAGTTACGCAGTTGAAATGAACGTTAAGGATATCAATATGATATGTTTTATTTATTCACAGTTTTATTTTAAGTCAATGTACCTGCTTTTATCGTGAATATACTCTGATTTTTAAAATGAACCCTCTTTAAAATAAATGGCGTTTTTCGATAAAAAGTATTTACATTTATTAAAGATTCGTAAACGTTTTGAGTTTGTTTATCATCATCTCGTCTCACGATGCAACACAATTCAATTGTACGCGGTCGAATTACTCTTCAAAAGATAATGCATGACTTAATAAATGCAGCAAACTCGACAGCAGTACATGCCTGCGTGTTCGACTGTTTATATCATGATACAAAAATGATGTCGCGAATGCAATCGAAAGTAAGTTTTTCAAGTGGATTTCTAATGACGTTTAGTTAATGGGGTTTTCCGGCTAGTTCAACGTTTTTCGATGGAAATTTCGTAAGATATATAATTATAGTAGAATAATTAA
Organism: Dreissena polymorpha; assembly: GCF_020536995.1. Taxonomy (NCBI): domain Eukaryota; kingdom Metazoa; phylum Mollusca; class Bivalvia; order Myida; family Dreissenidae; genus Dreissena; species Dreissena polymorpha. The sequence continues at coordinate 22,317,292 of NC_068363.1, forward strand.
TAATAAAACGATAAAATCATTTTGAGTTGAAATAGGATTTTGATGTTACTTTATCCGATTATAATTATAGTTTAACACCTTAAATTACAAGACATACTACTTATTTCTCTGTCGAATTAAAATTTATTTCTTAATAAAAAAAAGATCAAATTGTTGAAATTTCCGACTTGATTAAAACGACCTTTTATGTCGGTTCCACCTCATTTGCGGAAATGTTTTGTTACACTGGGTTTGTTCCGTTTTATATACACAGGTCATTACTACTGTAACCTGCCGACCATGTCCGCCTTCGATCCGCACCATGCCTTTTGTGATCTTAACACGCTTCAACATGTTATAATCCAGTAATTTGATAAGAATATTCAATAAATTGACCCATTTGTGAAGATGACAATAGTATGATTAGTTACACAGGTTTGTTTAAAGGAAAATCATTTAATATTTCACATTATTGCATAAACTCTTTCTATAATGCCCTCTGGTGGGGTGCAGAAACTTGACAAAAGGAGGGTATGAACGGAAGAAATCGTGCATTAACAAGGCGATTCACGTGCCGTTCAAGCCCTGTTATGTGCTTTTCATATCCATAATCTGGTCCACACGCAGTTACTTCCCTTCTCCAGCCTTCGACGACAGCGTTCGACGACTTTCTAAGCATAAATGGGGAACTGAATAAGCACCAGCTTCCTCATGCATGCAGGGATAATGACAATGACTATTTTAATCCACTTTTCAACTTATACCATCTGCACTTTCTTGACAACAGCTTTATTGTATTGGCAACGTCAATGAAGTTAAGGTTATTTACTCAACACTTTAAAAAGACTTTGCTGTAAATTTAAGTGATTATGTACCTTTAACGATCCTGCTGTAAATTCCAAAATAATTCCTCATTTCTTAATTTTCGCGGCTGCATTTCAACTTTTCATTAATCCACTGCTTAAACACATTTTAGACCGTAAACTGCCTATCCGAAGGTAAAGCCTCGTCATTTCGGATGATGACCGAGTGAGGCATATGTAAAACACAACCTTGAACTGTATTGAAATAATCGAATTATTTTGTCAATGTCGAATGAACAAAACATTGTTTTCAATGATATTTTAATTTATTTTGGTATGTGTGATTTGTTTATGCAATAATAGCGAAAATACACATTTTCTCGGATATGATCATCTGCGGGCGCTCTCAAAATCCGTTCCTGAACGGATTTTTCGAGCGCCCACAGATGATCATGCCCTCGAAAACGTTTATTATCCCTATATTATTCTTTTCATTAAACTCATTATAATCATTGCGAGTCTGATGTTTTGAATGCCTGTCATCTTCTAGTAAATAGGCAATGCTCATTTACTCTAACCCTCGGGCAGAATATACAATATGGTGTATATGTATACGTTCTAAATATAGCAAATGAGCAGAACAGTGCATTTTCGTGTTTGTTGTACGTATGTCCGATTGTGTATGTTTGTGTTCAAGATATTTGTACACATTGAATATGATATAATTATATCGACGAGATTATGCATGTTAGGAACAAATGACATTTGCTATCGACAGGTCACTAAAAGGCCAAACTACATTAAGAAATGCACGTTATTTGAACAGAATTTTTTTACGGTGTGATGTTCTCCTTTGTTTGTGTCGTACACAGTTATAAAAATCGTGTAGATATATTACATTATAATAATATACTTGCGATCAAGATAAATACGTATTTTAATTCTTATGAAATTTACAATATAAACTATACAGTATCAATTACTTTATGAACGACTTGCTTGCCACTGGCACGCGACCCGTTGGTCGCCCAGCCCTCAGGTGCAAGGATGCATGCAAGAGAGACTTCAAAGCCCGCGGCATCGCTACACGCACATGAGGAACTGTGGTCAAGGGCCGCACCGCCTGGCGACATTTTATACATAAAGGCATTGCGGTAGCTGAGGAAAGCAGCCCTGAACTTTCAATTCGAAAGATAAGCCTTCGAAAGTCACGCGCTGAAAGGCGTTGCCCCATGAATAGACTAACTCCAAAGCGCATCAGCATAGTTTCCCCAGACTCAGCCAACAAAGCATATACTGTTTTGATGTTAACAACACCTATATTTTGTATAAAACATGTACCGGCATATAATCCTATATCATAAGGGCTTAAGAAATGCGTGCTATTCTGATCAAGCATGTTACTCGCAATGTTCCAAATATTTATCTTTGACCTTATTTTATCAGCTTTATCTGCACTATAGTTTAATAAATGATAAATACCTCTAACACATTATATTCTTGTTAGTGATAACAAAACTGAATGGACTGAACACATGCCAAATGCTTGTTCGTTAAAAAGCAGTATACAACAATTGTAATTAGGGTTAGGGTTAGGGTTAGGGTTAAATTGTAATTCATTTTTACAAGAACCTAGCAAAGTCAACCGTTTAGTCGAAATAACGACATACACTGTATTCACAAATCCTCACAGATCTGGTAAAATAGTGAGTATGCGACATTTTACTTTTTTAATGAAAGTCGCAGTTTTGTAACATGATTCACAATTTGTTAATGGTTTACAAAGATACATTATAAAAGTAAGTTGAAAATATATATTTGAAATAATGTCGAATAACACCATTATTTGAATCGACTATCAACAAGCGGGATGTAATGGCATATGGATTGAGTACTATATACTATTGGAACCAGTCAAATCTCTGTGCGAAGGTTGAATACGAGCTTTGCTCGGTTCTTGTAAAATATCAACGCCTTAAAACTAAACGTGGTATCAATATGTGTGTGAAAAATGTCATATTCAACAGACGAACGCATGACTTATTAGTGTGCACTTAGACGTAATTATTATCAATACCAACATATTATTCGACTTTGTGTTATGATAAAAAAAATTGATTGGAATTGAAAGCTTCTTACTTTTCCAGACATTTCCAGAAAGATGCAACGCTCATAACTAAACAGGTGAACAATTTCAGAACTAGGAACATAAAATAAACGGAATAATACTTTATTTATTTAAGAATTGTCTGGTGTAATCTCACAATCTTATGACTATTAATTATTTTGTAATGATTGTGTGATTTCAATAAAAAACAATTACACAATTCGCCTGTTCAGCGCAACACTGTTCCAACTCTATTTTTCAAAATTGTTCAGGAAGTAGAAAAAACTTGCCTTTATGTATACTATTTGAGATCCAACACATTTTTTGTCTTATATTTTTTCAACATATCATTCCAATATATTATTCAACATAAATGAAATAATATTACAAACTATAAAAAAGATATTTATCATTATTGGAGTTAGAACAGTTTTCCCACTATAAATTTTAGCAATTGGGAACTTTTGTTTGGTGCAAAACTGTTCTAACTCAAGTTAGAACAGTTTTCCACTTATAAAACTAGGTTGTTTGGTAATAACATTTCAGTGCAAAACTGCTTCTTGGTTATTTTTCTTAAAAAAGAAGTTCTTAAACATGGAAAATGAATAAATATTTCCAAATAATAAAATCAAGGGTCGAAACATTAATGCATTACAATACTGTGAACATTCATAAATCATATTCTTCATATATTTTTTTTTACTTTATATATCTATACCATTGTATTATGTGAATTTTAAGTAAGACATCAAACTTGGAATGGACACAATTTTTTGTGATTTTCTGTCAAAACTGTTTATTTCATGTTCTAAATGTTTTTGTTTTTAAATATTCTATCTATAGGTTTAGTATAATAAGAACTTTTCCATTAACACTAATGGCATTTTTATCAGTTTGAATATTGTTTCTTTAAATGCTTTCATGCTTGCATCAGTTTCATCTTTTTATGATAGCAAAAATCCAATGAAAGACCGTTTTCAAAGTAAACTAAATTTATTCGATGCCAGTCGATTTGTGTCTATTTTACTTACATTTTAGTCTATGGTTGATGTCTTATTCCAACTTCAAATGTAAATATTTTCTTTCATTCCTTTAATTTTAACCATTTTATAGATTCATCCACATCAATATATTGGAATTTAAGAAATATTATTCTATACATCTTTAGTTAGATGTATCAATGGTGTAAAAATTGCGTTCATTTAGGATTATTTTTTATACATTTACTGAAGTATGAACTACTTTATTCGGCGTAGCTGTTTAACGTCACTTTTGACCTTAGATGACCTTCTTTCATGATAGGTCCGAAATCAATAAACCCGAATTGTGCATTGGCTAATTGGTAAACATTAGTAGTCTGGTTCCCAGACTAAAACATTCGATGCATATCATTTGAACTGAAATATGAATATATTGTAAATTACATTTAAATTACAATAAATTAAAAACTGTCATGGCACAAAACATCCTCTAAACATTACATCGAGATGATTCTCCTTAGTTTACGAAGCAGTACAGTATTAATCACATGTCTTTACAATTAAAAGAATCTATTGTTTACATGCAGTTGCGGCCACACTAAACACTACAAAAACAGGCTAGATTGCACTTTACAGGTACGCAGTTGTTTACCACTATCGACAAAGCGGTGGTTTGGGGGCGGTAGCCCGCGATACTACATATTCCAACATTATGTTCATAGTATTTCAGTGGCGAATATGTTTTCTTTTCCTATTGAAACTAATGTATTACTCGTTCAATTATGAAAACCTAGTCATTACAATCCTTATTGACAATAAAACATACAATTTCACCTCTTCTTGTTCTTCATTTGTATTTGTTAATACATTAAAATATATTATCTTATTATCACTCACTACTTTATTAAAATACATGGTCGCTTCATTCCATCTCCTTTCACTGGTCGCAAACATTACAACATCAACGCCTTATATCTTTTTAAAGATATTTCTTGTTTAACTTAAATAAATAAGCTCTGGACATTATGATTTTGTAGTTTGTTCTTGAGTCACTCTACATTTTCGGACATCCCAATTTTAGACAAAATAATTATGCTTCGTGACTTATTTTCCGGACGTACTGATTTTAGTCCATAATTTTCGGACAGTTAATTTTAAAATGCCATTTTACCAGAATTCTTCCCTTCTGCGCTTCTTGTGACACTTCTGGTGATCATGCGTTTTTACAACCGGATAAAGGTAATAAAACTTGGCAGACAAATGCCTTAATGCATTATGTCCATTACATTTGCGTTATTGGGTAAATAACTTTGTTTACCGGTAATAGATAGTGGTTTCACCCAACAGCTTAAGTAAATCATATAAAAAATAATGTATACTTTATGGCGTGGTATTTGACAAGAACGTGCTGTCATTCATTTAAACAATTGACTCTTTACACATTGCATACCGGTATCCGATCTTCAATTCAATGTTTTTAGAGTGTCTCTAAATTTTCCGAAACTTGTATATCTGAATATTATTTTAATTTAAATATTATTTTTAAGTGTCCGAAAACTTTTAAGTAATTACAGTATTTAAAATAAAACTATTTTTCAACTGCAGATAACAATTTAAATAACTGAACTGAGGCTACACTTTTTGTTTAGTGCATTGTTGAAACAATGTAAGTGAATGGTTACTTTTCCAAAAAAGTAATGAAGCTAAATACTTGATCGTTTTTATCATCAATGAATCAAACCTTATTTCACATTAATTGTGTAGTCACAAGTGTTATTTTGCATGTTCGTCTATGATGTATATTTTCTCTAAGGAATCATACGACTAATATTAGAAACTGTTAATTTGAGTCCCAAGATATAAGAAGTTACGCCCTGACGACTTCTGCGGAAAACCCATTCACAGTGGTTAACACAATGATAAAAGCATCATGATGATGAGGCTAGTTATCTTGAGCACCATATATGTTTTAATGTTTAATGTAACAAGCAAAGTTTACAGAGTACTTTGGTAATGAATGAATGCAATTAATATATTTGACTTAATTTATGGAATAAGCACAGGTTTATCTTGGTATGATGCTATTTTTCTCACTGATTGGTACCATGCTCAACAATGTGACATAGATGTATTACAGTCAACAATATTCCTATGCAAATTTCTTACCAATATTGCTAATAATCAAGTTTATTCTTAGGACAATAAGTTGAAAAACCACAATAGGAATTTTCATCAAGGACACAATTTTTAATTCTAAACAAGTATTGCAAGAATTATTTTGAACCTGCTATATTATCCCTAATGTCCTTGGTCAGGCAATATTACAACTTGAGCAAAGCAAATCTTTTGTGAAAACTGTTTTTGAGAATAAATTGTGTATAAGAGCATGAATAGGTCATACCTTTTATATGACTTAATGCGACAGAATAAAAACGGTTTCTTAAAAAATGCCTACATAGGAAAAAAATGTGTGAACACAAATTGAAGCTAACTTCAAGGTTCCATAACTCAAGAAAATGTCTGACTGCAACCTGCTCTTATTTAAAATAAGGATATCCATAAAGATAAGAAATATTAACTAAATTTACTGCAAACTCCAAACATGTGATTTAATTCAGACATCTTCATAGTCATTATGTTTTGTTGATTTCCAGCCAGTAATTATGGAGAAATAGACTAGCAAGATACTACTAATAGTCCTACTTCTACTGCTACTACTTAACTACTACTACTAATAAAGTAATAATTATAATTGTAATAAAACTGATAATTTTTAGAATTAATTTATTTAAATAGTATTGTTATTATTGTTACCAGTATTGTAATGAGATTCCGTTTTTAATGGTATTTAAAGGTTTAAAAAACACATTCAAAGTGTAAACAATTGCTATGGATATAAATGTCTAATACAAATTCATGTATATACCAAAAGTGACACCATAGTTTTAGTATGATGTCATTATTCAAACAAAGTATACGGTAAAAATTAAATCTACGACAGTATTGCACTGAAAATGTAAGTGATTCTGGTCATTTTCTTATGTGCAACACTGTTCCAACTCAAGTTGGAACAGTGTTGCACTGATCATTACAGCTAAATTGAGTTAGAGCAAAATGCCAACTGGCCCTTTTTGGCCCCAATTTTAAGAATTTTGTTGCAATTCATTTTGAATAATGTGTATTTATTAAAACCAGTTACAAAAATATGAAAATGTCATTTTTGTTAAAAAATGGAGTTAGAACAGTTTTGCGCTGAACAGGCGAATTACATGTTATTCCCGATAATACACTATATGTTACTTCATTGTGACATGGTATACAGTTTAGATACATATCAACGTATCAAGCAATCCCTAAGGCAGGGCATATTATTACCCAAGAGCAACGATTTAAGCAAAGTTGCTAAAAGGGTAGGTTATACAACTTGCCTTTAAAAAAATACCATGTTCCAAGGGCAATAATTTGAGTACACTTGCTGAAAAAACAGTACGTGGTGTAACAGGCAATTCGAGTTCATATTAAACTTTTTGATATGAGGATATTAGAGAAACACGTAAGTTACAGGGTGGGGCAAAACTTACCTACAGAAATTATTCGAAGCACGATGGTAGAAACCCCACATATGATGTTACATACAAATACCAAACTTGTGTGCCTCTTCGTTTTAGAGAATATTGACAAATGTATAGTTTATAGGAGCGTTTATAAATCATGTCACCCTTGGTGTATGATACTTTTTCGCCCCAGGGTTGACTTATACAACGTATACAAGATCAAACAACGCAATTTCAAACCAAATATTAAACATACTAATATTTTGCGATTCAGATATCGTTTAAGAACCTTCACACAACTTGCACATATAGTATACCAATAATCATTCTTGTTAAGTTTAATTAAAATGCTCTAAGCGGGTAAGGAAGAGAAATAGTTAAAAGAACAAGTAAAGAACGCACGGATGCACGAACTGAATGGCATCATGGTATTCTTAAAGCCTCTGTGAACTCAGGGCCTGTAGTCACGAACCCAATATTTGACTTCGCAATAGGTAATAGAATGTGATCCAAACATCTGTTTTCATATTTTGAAAATAAATGTTGCTTAAATCACACACTTATTGTTCTTAATAACAATGTTTCTAATGAAACATGGCATTATAGATTTAATATTATAATAAATGTATAACATTACAGTTTTTTCGATATTTTTTAGAGACGTTATATAAGTCTAAAAATAAGCTGATAAATACGGGTCAACGAGTTAATCAGAGCATACCTATGGTTGTAAAACTGATCAACTTTAACACATCAGAAAGAACTACTTGCCTGAGCAAAGCATGACTCAATGTATGTTTTATTTAGTTGCACATCATGAGTAATGCGACGTTTGTGCAATGGCAACAACTACAGTAATCATTTATTTAAGAATCGCATGGACACCAAAATATGAAGATGATAATATTTCAAATCCATTTAATGAATACAATGTGGACAACTTATAGGACTGGAAATATATCAATTCTTAAACTACGATTACTGGACGGTAAATCGTAACGGACAAGATTGTACTAGTTACGATATTGCAAACAAGGAAGTGTAGAGGAGTACCACATGCACAAGACAACCGGACAAGGCTGTACTTATAAAGATGTTAAACAAATTACTGGACTCTACAGTGAAGCAGACAAGTAGTGATACGTTAACGGATATTGACCAGTATATCTTTAGCATACATTGTATTATCTTCAAGAAACACATTTTCTACAACAATCAATAGCCGTGCATGATTAAAAATGATAAGATATATACATGTTACGGAGATTTGCCTTGACCCGATAAATAATGGCGGAGTATACATGCTCATGGATAAATCCAAGTGTAAACAATTAAACCGCTATAAATTTATGAATTTTCAATACACATTATTTAAATTCATTGTCGATTCCTAAAAGGTCTCAGTTAACATATCACCGATAACATGTTTGAATCCAACGCAACCAAAAATATGTACACTTATAACGTGTATATGGTCGAATACGGGCTAGAAGTAGAAAAACTACTTAATAACAAAACTTACCTTTTCGCTCGATTTTGTGAATCATCCGTTGACGTCTCGAGTAAAATGGAAAGTAAACCGATAATGATTTAATGGGAATTTCCCATGACGTACAGTCTAGTTGTGTGGGGCATGTCCGAAAGTGAGTAATTAAGTAGAAAATACTTTATATTGAAGTCTAGTATTTCAACAGTAAATCGAAACAAAATGTTTAAATATCCTCTTTAAACACTTTATTGTAAACAGTGTCTAATATATTGTGTTTATTTGCACCATGATGTATATGTTCCTGGACATTGTGAGGGCTTTTAGACCGGGTTTATTTATGATTCTAGTATCTTAGGCAAACATGTTTAAGTTTTATTGAGTGTTCGATAGGCACAAACAGACACACGTGTTTACTGAAACCTTTTATTGATTGCGTTTGTGTGAGAGATTTATTTGGAAAATTCCATTAATCAAACGTTGGACTGGTTATAAAATATGTACTTCACATCAGTTGAAGTGTTTTACATCCACCGTTGACATGTTGAAGTTAACGGCTCGTAAAATAACTCGTTTCGTCAGAATAATGCTATCAAAGCTGCTAATGCACAGTCAGAAAAAACAAATATATCCGATCAACTTATTACAATGTATATTTACTATTCTGAAACAACATTTTTAGAAAAAAACTACAAAATAATGCATCAGTTGGTTATTACACATTATATCACTGCGTGTTGTTTTAAATACAAAGACGGTGAATAATTGTGGTATTTTCTGCAACACACCATAGACGGAGCGTAATGTTGTTAACGAAAATGTAAAATATCATCATTTGGGCGGTGATCATAATATTTTTTGATTAGTTTTACGACTATAAAATGAAATCAACATTAGTTTGCAAAACTTTAAAAACTCGCATAAACATTATTTTAGCAATTATGACGATGAATATGTGATAATTAGGATGATGATGGAAATGTTCTAGACAATTACGATTGCGATGACGCTGATGACGATGCTGCTGCTGATGATGATGATGACGATAATGATGATGATGTTGATGGTAATTATGATGATGTTGTGAAAGCTGCTGCTGCTGCTTAAGATGATGGTGATGCTGCTGATGATGGTGGTGATGGTGGTTGTGTTGGTGATGATGATGATAATGATGATGATGATGATGATGATGATGATGATGATGATGATGATGATGATGATGATGATGATGATGATGACGATGATGATGATGATGATGATGATGATGATGATGATGATGATGTAGGTGATGATGATGATGATGATGATGATGATGATGATGATGATGATGATGATGATGCTGGTGGTGATGATGATGATGATGATGATGATGATGATGATGATGATGATGATGATGATGATGATGATGATGATGATGATGATGATGATGATGATGATGATGATGATGATGATGATGATGATGATGATGATGATGATAATGATGATGATGATGATGATGATGATGATGATGATGATGATGATGATGATGTCAAATACATAGTGGTAACGATATTAACCTGTGACATCCGGATCACATATTCAACATTATTAAACGGTGAACTTGTTTAATATGGTTTTAACATAGACCATAGTAAAATGTCATATATAAAGTATTCAACACTTATTTTTTACATATTTAACACACGTTCATTCGGCGTTTGAATTTTGTGTTTTAAGGTCTAATTTAATTGCATTTTCTTTTTTATTCAGGGGCGTTGAACATCGTTTTATTTTATCATTTCCTTACATGTTTATCCTTGTTCTCATCAGTATAATTATTCGACATTCCTTCACACGTACTTGATAGGCGAAGGACAATAACCCAAGTAAAACCTCCATAATATGTCTGGTTTTCATACTCTACACTTAATCTCAATATCCGTATACAAAATAATATGTTTTGTTTAAATGCTATGAATTCTTAAGGATTCTCTACACAATAAAGTCAATTAAAAGACAATAATATGTTTATACTCGGGAGTGAATTATGAATGACCTCCTTTTACAGGGTTGTGAAGTGGCATGTGAATCCATAAAATGCATGCATGATTATGTTCCACATAGCACATTAACATAAAAAACCAGCTAAGATAGCAACTAAAATAGTCTTGAAAAAAGAGTTGTGGTTCTAACAACCTGGACTTGCTCTCAATATATTACATTAGTGTACACCGTTTTATTTAAATGTCTGCAATTCCGATTGAGATTGTCTCCAAAGATACATTTACTTAAGGGAAATAACTCTGTAAATCCATTAGTGCACGAGGTATGATCTTTGTACTATTCACTTCCCAGTTAAACTTTCTATCATGTAATGAACATTTCATGCAAACGTCATCAATACTTCCTACGTTATGCTCTGCACAGAACAAACTTGACGATATACAATGAAGTAAAGGGTTCAAATCCACTAATAAGATTTTAACTGTTGTTATATTTATTGAATTTATTTAATACTGTGGAGGATACAATATGCTTAATAACAGGTTTGCGGTCTTCAAACTTTGCTCTTCCACACGATGCCCGCTAGCATTACATAACGTCTCAATATATCATTTTATTAAAAGACATACGATTTATATATATCTCCCTTCAAAGGTATGCACACAAAATCATCATATAGTTTAAATGTTGTGTATTAAATGCTTAAACAATTCACTTTAACACTGCAATGATCCTGTAAATAAAGTAAACGAAAGTTTTAAGAGTTCTTTCGACTATGTAAGAACGTAAAATGTACGTATGTATTTTCATTTTAAATTCGTTTACATGTAACGTGAATTTATAAAAGTAACTATGCATTTAGTCAAACTTTATTTTTAGATAAGTATCTAGGTTTTGATATTTCAATTATGAAAACACATTTGTATAACAATTAAAAAAGAAAGGAAATAAGCTTAGAAAACATAAAACATTAATATCAGCCCTCTTTATTGTGTTAATACACGCTTGTTTACGAACGTCTAAACAAATAATTACAATGTTTCTTTATAATTGAAACAGTGACTTTGATAATCGACCTCACAATAAAAACAATCTTCATGCTATTCCATTTCACGAAAACAGCGTTATTTAAAGGGGCCTTTTCACAGATTTTGGCATGTTATGAAGTTTATCATTCAATAATTTATATCGATCAATGTAAACATTGGAACTAAAAAGCTCCAGTAAAAAATCAAGAATACAAATTAAAAAACGAAAAATAGGTAACCCATACAAAACATGATTTTTACATAATGATAATAACACATTCTACAAATATTCTACACAAAAGACAATGAAACTTGAAACTTGAAACTTTCTTATTTGATGAAACGCCTATTTATATAATTATATTCAATGGCGTTGTACAAAACATATATATGTACATAAAATTGATAAAAGATAAGAGGTATTGATAATATTATGCAGTATTAGTTAAAGGATTAATGATCTTAAAATGTGTGATATAAATAAGAATGCTATTAGGAACTTAAGCAATAAAACAATACCGGCTACACTATTAAAACACAGTAAAAGTAAAATATTATGTAATAAATTGATATAACTAGAGTTAAGACAATAATTATAATGATAATATGAGCAAATATCTGGCAACATAAAGAAACTGTTTTTCATTAACTAAAAGGATACGTAAAAGGATATTTCTGCTCTCTGGCTGTCGGATCCCACAGCTACCGGTCACCTGTCATACTTAAGGACACTTCTTTTGGGATTTAACCTAATTTGAACTATCGTGACTACAAGTCACAAATAGACTGAACAAGTGTGACTACAAGACACAACTTGAAGGTTAAAATTACAGTGTGACTATAAGACACAACTAGAAGGCCTAAGCATGACTAAAAGGCAGCTGGTTGATGTAATTCAATCATTTAGCAAAAAAGCCCTAATGATTCTTGGTTACCAGTCAATTGTACAATAAATATCCTTTTCGAGCAAAGAAGCCCGCACAATTCTTTAATTGCTTGGTCCTATGAGTCCTAGTGAACAATAAGCCCGTACAACTGAGTGTCGATTATTTTTTTAAATCACAGGTATTCCAATTAAAATAGGTTGTAAAAGTCTCTGAAGAGAAACGTTTTCAAATTCCTTTTGAAAATGTTTATTGATGCGGAAGGCCGGATGCTTGATGGAAGGTCATTCCACAGTTTCGGACCAACAACTCCGAAACTCCTGTCCATGAAAGTTTTTCTCTTTGTGCGTTTCACATCATAACATCCGTCATACGAGACGGTAGATCGAAGGTTACGTGCTGGTACTTTTTCTTTTAAAAGTTCTGTAAGGTATTTTGGCGCGTTACCAACAGCACAATTATACATGAAGTTCAGTAATTTGAATGTTATCCTAGCCTTTACTGGTAGCCAGTGTAGTTCATACAAGGCATCTTTTGAACTATCATATTTCTATCGGCCGAGTACCAATTTGGCACACATGTTTTGGATACGTTGCATTTTGTTTATTTCGCATTGAGCTGTTCCATACAAGATGAGATTACAATAATCTAGATGGGATATTACCAAAGACAAAACGAGTATTTTTTATGTATAAACACACTACACAGGACTAAGAACGCCGACCAAATGTAACTGTCCTAACATTACCTTGACGTTTACCTAATGAATAAAATAATTGTCAAAGGCGGTGTCCGCGTTTTTATTATCTACACCATCAACATCTGATAAACGCATTGTTTTTGAACCTGAAAAATTTGATCCTAAAGGGGCATTTTCACGATTTTGACAATTGATAAAATACAAAAAGAAAAATGTTTCAGATTCGCAAATTTTCGTTTTAGTTATGATTTTTGTGAGGACAAAGTAATACTGAACATTAACCATGCTCTACGGTATCGATTACATGCATCTTTGGGCTATTTAAAAACCTGAAAATTATAGGGCGTTGCAACGCGAAACGATTTCATTATTTTGTGAGCTCTGTTGTTGGCGTTGTATTTTGTGATACTACGAGGATTTCTTATATAAAGTATTAAATACATCACTCATTGTATGGGCACGGATGGCCGAATGGTCTGAGCGATAGACTTGTATTCCAGGGGTCAGTGGTTCGAGTCAAGTCCAGATGAGGTTTACCTTTTTTTCTTTCTTTCATTGTATTCTTGTTGTTTAATGGAGCTTTGTTGATCCGATGTTATCATTTATCGATATAAAACCTTTCACTACAAACTTCAAAAAATTCCAAAATCTGTGAAAAAGCCCCGTAAATAAAGTTTACTTTATCAATGCAGCGTGTCGGTAGGGTATTCTGTTGTGTTAGTATATTCTATATTTAAAACATTCACTCCGTGATAAAAGAACTTTTGATGTAATACATTTATCTACCTACCCACACACATAATACATGCCAGTTTTGTTTGATAACGCTAATATCCGTTCAATATGGACCAAGGTTTGATCGTGGCCGTTTTTCTTAATTCAAGCACGTAGTCACTGGGATGTTTTGCCATTTTCTTTAAAGGTTATATTAAGTATAGATTACGTGTTGGTTTTTGGAAACCGGGTTGGAGAAATCCATGACGTAGGTTTTTGGAAACCGGGATGGAAAAACCCATGACGTAATGCCGGATTATTTGTTTTCAGCGCTATATAAACGGGTTGCGATCAGTACACTTTATTCGTATTCATATATACGAGCAACGGTAAGTTCGTTCTTTGCTGATTTTAATTGTTCGTTTGCTGGTTTGTAACATTTGCCAGGTGTTATTTTTTCTCTATATTTCGTTGAAAAGGCTTTCAAATGGGTAAATGGTATATGGGAGGAATAATATATTGGTATAGGCTGCGAAATTTGGGTAGCAATTATTTTATTAATACTCAAGATTCTAAAATGGAACCTTCCGACAAGTTTCTGGCATAAAATGTTGCCCACTTTAGTTGCTGCCATCGGAAGAAAACACGGTGATTTGCGCATTCGCATTTTATCACGCTATAATATTCTACCGCATTTTCGCTAGACTGTCTATTCAAAAGTGTGCTTTTGGAGTTAATGAATCTCTTGATAGATGTGATTTGGATTTGTTTAACAATTGATTAAGGAAGCGTATAGACAAGCTTTGAGTTAAGTTCGCATCTAATCGCTGCCCCCGATACACTTAACGTGATTATTGTTGATTCAAAATATTAATATAACAGGGAATGTTATAGTTTCTTTTTTCTGACAGACGTTTTTGCTGTTGATATATTTATAATAACTTGTTTATCATATTTCTGAATAATACATCAGAAATAAAAATGTGGGTATTTAGCGGCGGCCGCGCCATGTTCGGCGTGGGCGATTGTAGAGCAGCGTGGACAAGGAACCAGCAGTGTTCCTATTCACTTCCTGTTGCGTCACTGCGCCTGTTGGAGTTAGGGAGCCGTCAGACTGGATTACACTAGGAAGGAAAATACTTTCTTTTTATCGTTACGTTTGAAACATATGTTAACCTTTAAATCGCTCACCATTTTGTAGATCATAAGCCGGAGTTATCATTCCCTCGATTGTCTTAAATGCTTTGATTTCGTTAATAGCTTTGGAATTAGAGGCGCATATTGACGGTATTTCTCCCAGAGTAAGTTAATGAATAAAAGTGCATGGTTTCTCCTTACATTCAGATATGTATCTAATATAAATGGTACATTAATATAACTTAAAGAAACACAAATGAATGTTTGTCATCGATACGCCATTCAAGCGGGATTGAAACTGATGACTAAAAAAGCCGATTTCGATGGATCTTTTTCTGATAATGCGCATGCTTATTCTAGAACTGTCCTGGAGAGAACCATTTTCTATTGAGCGTTAAACAATCAATCATGTATTACTTAACATCTAAAAAGATTATGTTAATTTTGAAAATTCAATTGTTGCCGTCTTTTAAGTGAAATCTCATTTTAATTATGTTGTGCTCCTGTTCTGAGCTCCATTTGCATTGTTCATGTGCTGTTCAACAGTTCATTGTTTCTTTATTTAAAGGAAGATCAATGATACCATGTTATATTTAAAAAATCACAGTGCTCTTATCTTTTTTTTCAGGGTTCACCCTAGAAACCGATGACAACAACTAACATACATAGCAACCGAGTCATAAACACTTTGGCTCGTGATAGTCTTGTTTTTTTATCATGATTACAACCACAAGTCAATGGATTGTATGCAGTCATTTTTATATAAACATGTTGACACGGTATTTGTGTTATGTATATTGGACAACCAAACGGATTTTCATGTAATTGAATACACATATATGAAATATAACCTAAAATTATTATTTAAGTTAAGTTTTGCCAGTATCAAATGATTGTTTTTGTCATCAATTCTTCAATAAATATTCATGCATACATAAAGCTGGTTGTGTTCTGTTAAGCTGCAGTTAATTTAGTAATGATTTAATATGTAGTATTATATTTGAAACTGAAACTCGTCTTGAAACAAATGAGGACCCCAATAGGTATAATTATCTTGGCACTGGTTTGTGGCATCGTTCGACTACGGTGGCATTAATTGAACAAGCACAGTAGAGTGACACTAACCGATGTTATCTACCAATAGCCACACCTATGTACCATGCAAAACACTTATGTGACGTTGTGCAAAAACAACGTTACAAAACAAACATTCTACAACTTTGAGCATCAAAAATCGTTACACGATGCATTATTGTTTCGTTTTACGGATGATCTCTAGTCGAGATCGGATTTATTCGTTCTGCGTTAATATGCATATTTAGGGTTGCAATTGGCTCCGTATTATTTAAGAGATGTGCTTTCTTTTACATCCGCGCTCGATAATAATAGATAATTGGCAACTTCACAATTATAGGACAACCACAATATGGCCTTAACGTAATTTGATTAAGTGATGTATTGCATAACCCTTCATACACTTTCATGTATGCACGATCCCTTTTTTCTTGCTGAATCGCTAAAACAGTTAAAATAAGCACATTCTATCTCGTTAAATCAATATTACCAGACGGCATATAGAGTTGAAATTTATGCTATAAGGACCATTGTCATGGGTTATCTTAATTTTACGAAGTATTTGTCGATTGCGAGTGTTTAGTTATCTTTAAAATAATCATCCATAAACAATCAAAAAACGTACTTTTTTGGTGAACAAATGCTGGGGTATATGTACAATTTCAATAATAAGAAACAATTTAATTAAGACTAGTAAGACCGACGGTCAAAAATTTGTCGTCAAACATTATCAAATTAGTATTTATATCATAATTTTGTAAGAACACATTACCATTTTGTGACCAGATTGAGTCTATTTTGGTTCAAATATTAAGACGCGTGGCATTTGGGTAATTAACATGGTATCACATTAATTAATGCAATGATACAGGAGTATATGTCTCGATAACTATGCAATTAACTTGTCATGAGCGAAATTTAACTAGTATAATGACGCGTACGTAAAGTTGTATACGTTGGTTTGTTAATATCGAATATATTGAATATCGAGAAGAACATTTACTGATTTTTTTAAATAAAAAGTATATTTATTACAAATGTTGTTTTCCACTTCAGAAAACCACGAATTGAATGGCAGCTTCAACGATAAGTTGTCGATATACTTAGAATAGTATTCGCAAAAAAACTCCTTAGTTCAGAGGTAGATAAAATAGTACACACATTGGGAAGTTCAGGGACCAAGCTCCATATATTTTTATTTCGATAAAATAAAGCCTCAGTCCGATGGAAGTTTTAACAAAATACAGTGTGCAAGATAGAGTTCTTGTTAAATTAATAATCGCTGAATTTTGCAGATAAATCAGGACAGAATTATACCGACAAACATTACAGTAACATGATTGTGTGCTGATATTATCATATTGGCCCGCAAAAAACGAATAACAACCGCTCACATATAAGTTCGTTTTAGCAAGTATTTTGTTACTATTTATAGTAACAATTTACAACACGTGGCAATAATATATTATTATGGAAAATTAAGCCAAGATACGTCGCAAATTGTCGACAAGTAAGTAGTCGAACATAAGTTCACATGTAGGTAGGTTTGTTATGTTGGTAAAGATAGGTTGTCATATTTCAAAAAAAGAAAACTCGGTTTGAAAAGATAAGCACATACCTGGGTTTGTATCATATCATAAACAAAACCACCCAGGAGTGTATAGAAACGAAAGTGGGGGAAGCCTGCTTTAAAGTTTCTGTCTTTTGCAGCATATAGTATTCAGACGCATCATATCAAAATAAAAAGAACTTTAAAACAGCCACACTATAGGAAATCAACATGCACTATAAAAAATATTATATTGTCAATGTTCAAACCGCAGTTGAATCACTAGAGATAAATGCAATTTAAAAAAAAATCAATACAAAAATTTAAATGACAGCAAATAAAAAACTATAGTGGCCTCATGAAACTGACACACTCACCTGATTTCGACAAAAGCAATCATCGAAACTTAACCCGTTGATAGTTTGTTTATCACATGTGACCCAGATTCAAACCTTGCTTAGGCTGAAGATAAATATGCGTACAAAGTGTTATCAATAGCAAGACAAAAATGCCGCCTCTATGGAGATTGAACAGTTTAGCTAAGATTTGAGTTACCTAGTTTTGGACGCACGTGACCTAGATTCAAACTTACCGTCAGTATTGTAAATATAAATATAAAGATCCTTTCTTGAGAGGACCGAGTGATCACGATTCAAACTCAGCCTAGATATTGTCCAGATACATAATTTGATACCATTTCATCACGGTTGAGTTATAAATGGGGCATCTACACTGATAACTCGGTTATTTGACATTGTGGATGCATTTGACCCAGATTCAAACTAAGCCTTTATATCATCACGATAAACATTCCGACCAAGTTTTATAAAAATGACTCATTAATTTTGCGTTTAAATTTGTATTAGTTTTTTTTCTTAAATCTATCCTGTTAACATTTATGTTCAGGCGCAAGTGACTCTGATTTCAACTAGACTAAGATTTTGTAAAAATACCTTCTGACCAAGAGTTATCATGAATTAGTTCTAAATGTGGCCTCTAGAGTTATAACTAGTTTTTTTTCTGAGATTTAATCTGGTTACACATTGTTTATACCATCAAAACCAAAACTCCAACTCGACAAAGAATTGTCCAGATTAACATTCTGACTAAGTTTCATCAAAATCGAGACATAAATGTGGCCACTAGAGTAATTACAAGGTTTTTCCTAAGATTTGACCTGGTGACCTAGTTTATTGGCATACGCTCTCCAGAATCAGATCATCCTATATAGTTTCAAGATTAAAATTCTGGACAGGTTTCATTAAGATTTGGTATACAATTTGTCCTCTACTCTGATAACGAGCTAACAGTTGACGCCACACGACGTACGTACGAACGTACGACGGACGCGTGCCATTGGGTGATAGCCATAGCTCAACATAAGAACCTCGTGCTAAGGTGAGCTAAATCAATTGGAAAAGTAGATTATTATCGACACATAAGCTATCAATATACATTTTTAAAACATCACTAACAATTAATGTATTTGCTCACCAAACCGTTTTCTTGTTTAAAGAATAAATACAGAGACTTACTCAGTTATATGAAATGTCATCATGACATGAGCTGAACTATTATCACTTCCTACCGAGCCTGTTACCAGGTAATGTTTATAAAATTGCCAATCATCAAAGTTAACCAGGGCAGCCTATGTCGTCTTTAACAGTGAAAATCATCAATATCCGCATATAGGTATTTTACACAGATCCGTGTTTGCACTATAGATTATAAAAACAACATTTTAGTGCACTAAAATATATCAAATTGGTATACAATGTTGAACCATATAAAGTATTAATACCTATCTGACATTATGCAAGTAAACACGAATATTTTCATCTCCTTGTCTTTTCATGTGTAGCGTGTACATATATTATTTTACTAGGTATTGTTGGGTCATCTACAAACCTGAAGTGTCACATGACATGTTCCTGTAATTTTTATATTTTGAAACAAGCAATTATTACATGTACATACGGGTAGGTTCATCAAATAATAAAAAGGACAGCGCCTATATTATATTTGCAACATCATTTCTTCATTCCGCATTACCTATATATTATTATACACAATTATTGCTAAGCATGAACAAAAATAAATCGAAATTGATTATTTATAGGACTTTAAAAGGTGACGACCATTTTCCAAATTATCTTGATCACAATTGAGTGAAACAGTGTGTTATTTCTGATAAACTTTAACTTAGTGTGCAGACATTTCTTATCCGCCCGTGCCGTTTAAATTGTATAAACTCATTCACATATGTTAACTATACCGTAGACCTAAACTATTTCATATTCTATTATAGTCGTGTTGTTCGCAATATGTCATAACATTTAAACGATGCATTAATTTTAATATTAGAAAATTGCGAGACATATTTTCGTAGTGTTAAAAGTTTTACTTATCGGCATGGCCGACTTTATAAACAAAATCACATGCATTTTGTATCAACACCCAACGGCAATAAGTGTTTAGAAAAGAGTATTCGTTCAGTACATATTTTGTAATGAATACACTTTTATTAAAAAATGTCATTAATATAATAAGAGTAAAGTTTCATAAATATAGTAGGATCAGTAAAGTTAAATGTAGCTCATGTTTTGATGCAAATTATATATTTAAATCTAGATCTGAAACATTAAGACGGCAAAACAGCACTGGAAAAGTAACCACATCGAGGTCATATACACTAAGCAAAAATAGGCTTTGGCTCTTTTAACAACAAAAACAGAGAGTTTAAGCACAAATACAACTAATAAACAATATAAAAAATAATGTTCGTGGGGAAAATCGAATAAACACATACACATAGCAGGATTGTGTAAATCCACCGTGTTCACTTGTTCAGTTAAAATATCAAAACATATTACTTTATGTTAACTTCAAAGGGGTTTGCGTACTAAAAACGGGATTACAATAATACATTAATATAATACTATATGATTAACACATGATTTCATCCGTATGAATTCGTAAACTGTTAATCATTTATTATAGTGTTAAAAACTTGTGCCCAAAAGTAAAATAGCACTATTTTGATACAACACTGTATAGATATATTTCAAAGAAATACCGTCGATGTACAATAGATGAATAATTGTCTTAATAAATGTAAGTGACATATTTCAAATCAAATAAATTTACTAGTACCGTTAAGCATTACATTTCATGACACTATATCTAAATCGAAACATTTCCAGATCTCATCAATTCATAAACAAATTTGCAATGTGAAATGCTTTTGCATAACTGGGTATTCCAACACTTACTTACAATTTACTTGACCTAGGCTTAAACATACATCAAAACGCCATCTGAAGACCAGTAATGCTTCGCCTTTGTAAACATATACGTATGTATGTGTATGTCTATATTATAATGCAATTTCGCACAACCTATTTATATCATAAGTAAACTGTATGAGTTACACATGCAAATGATGTTGACGTCCGTTGAAGTAAGTTCATCGCTACTTAGGTGGGATTTCTTTTAATTATTATAATACTTGTACTCATTTTGAAAGTAAAGTTTTGATTGCTTCAGCTTTATATTTAAGAGAGAACATTTCTTGAATATACATAATGTGTCATATTCAAGCCGACGCAAACGATTGGAAGACCATCCAATGAGATCATAAAAGCATGCAGATACACGTTTTGCTGAAATACCTTTTTGTTGTGATAACATGTTGGATCAGTGTTTTAGAAGGGTGATTGTGTACATTGTTATCGGAAGAACTATGCTTAATCCCTTCTTATATTTCATTTGAAGTGTTTTAACAATATATTAGTATGTTATATAGATCAGCTGTGTCGGTTTTAGATATGATTCACAAGATAAAAGATACAACGCAACTAAATCATTTGTTAAGTGCACTTATCGGTTACCTTGTGAAAAGTGTCTATCGATCCAGCAAGAAAATACATCGAGCATTAGGATAAAGCAATTTTGAACAATACCTGGTTTAAGTAAACATCAGTTAATATTACAGCTAGATAATATATTAACAGGACATCCCAGGTGATCTTAACTCGTATAACTACGTGTAGTTTAAGGTTGATTATAATGTCACCCAAAGCAAAACAAATTATTATAATAATAAGCCGTGCCGATGAATGCATTGCCTTGCGTCCCTTTATATCAAACCAATGATTTCGTTCAGATTGTATAAGTATTTAATGCACATGATCGATGCCATCAACGAGAAGATATCGTTATATAACACGGATGAATTAAATCTAAATGTTAAATGCCCATAGTGTTATTAGATAAACATTTGTTATATATTATTTATCTTATAAATACATATATGATATTAACACACTGTTGAATTAATATTAAACTTTATATACAGTAAATAAGTGCATTTTTCTCATAAAGCATACTATTCTTTGAAAAGCAAACTATTCCCAAATAATATAGTTCGTATGTTTATATCATGACTCGCAATTAAACGTGTAGATATGCTAAGCTTTCAATAAACATAGTGGACTGGTAACATTTTACAATGTTGATCGTGCATAATGCCCTTTGGTATCGGAAAACTAATTGTATTGAATATTGAAAAAATGTGTTGTATATTTCCAAGATATCACAAGTATATCTATTATTTATATTTAATTCTTAATCAATACTTGACAAATAATTACCCAAAAATAGAAATATAAAGAAACATCATGTACAAGCTGTTCAATAAATGTAAGCTATTTAACACAGTCAGAATATACCACAATTATTGTCCGTCTTTCCTTTAAAACAAGCCGCGGTACAATGCGTAATAACCCATAAATACATTATTGTTTGTTAATTGGAAATAGCCGCATGTTGTGTAATAATAGTACACATAACAACTGTGTATGGAAAACACTTCAACTGATATCAAGTTAACATTGTACAAAGTGTCTCTCTTCTGATTTATGAAATTCCCAAAGTAAAGCACAGCAATGCAATGAACCAATGAACCAGTGAACACACTCTTAACATGTTTTCTCAAGATATCATCAATAAGGCAGGTCTAACAATTTTTTAAGAGCAGATAAATCACGGTGCAAACACCTGTACCGTACGTCATGGGAAATCCTGTTAAATCCTTATAAACGTATTTCTGATTGTTCTCGAGAATACAACGAATGAATCACAAATTCTAACAAAAAGGTAATTATGGTTATAATAAGTTATACCATTTTATTTTATAATAAAGTGGTTTTTGTTTTAGAAATTCTTTGATTTTGCGTAACTAGAAGTAGTTTTACTTTAAAAAGTTATACTAGCAGCACCCGATTGTATAAACAGTTAAACCGACCGTTAACAACATACCGGCGGTTAAAAGTCGGTAACTTGTTGGTTACTGGTCGGTAAGCGTTTGTATAAAAGTTGGTTAGTTATACCGATCGGTTTAAACCCAGTTAAAACATAGCCTGCTTCCCTAGGTGGATAAGTACAAGTAACCGAGAAAAGAATTTAATATATAAATACACAAAGAATGGAAAACATTCCATTACCCAACATAAAAATGAGTGGATTATACCCGTGTACAAAATGGGGCATTCCGAATTCGAATGTTTAGCTATTTTTACCATCATATACTTGACACATCTCTATGCCTAACGTCAAATAAATTGGAAAGCAAATATTGCAGATTATTACTGAATTGTTTTGTATGGCTTATTGTACATTCTAAAATGTCAAAAGTATATGTACGGATTATAAACAATGCACATCGCACGATATAAGGAAAATGTGATAAATTGACAATGCAAATGTGTCGATATACAGTACATGTACATGTAAATAAGTCGCGTTTATAATAAATCGTCATAAAGACTCGCACTTTTCTCAATTGAAATATGCAAGATTGGCCTATAGACAGAGTAATTTTAAGTAAATTATATATTCGGCGTTGTGCTTTGAATGTGTAAAAATCGTTATTTGGCGAAAGATATTATTTTCTAACGCAGTCATGAAAACGGGCAATAAGCCGATTAAATGAGAAGAATAGGCTAGCATGTAACGACGACCATGTATATGTTACATCACTTAAAACAAAAAGAAAAGTAGGCGCCTTTGCAAGCACTCTCTCGCCGTTGGAAGCACCAGGGATTCCACTAAATGATGCAACTCCCGACATCATCATACATTTTTCCCTGGTCATATGTTCGTAAACACTTTAAATAATTTGATGACTCATAATTAAAAGGTACACTTTATTTTATTATAAATGAATTTGATAAAAAAAATACATGTCGCTGTCTATTCTGTGTGTCAACGAAATCGAAGCGTGACACTTCGCGCGAAAATTACGTCAGTAGAAAATGCATTGTGGGAATGTTTTGGTTAAATTTACCGGTGGTAATATTCAACTTTGCGCGGTTAGGTTATTTTGCGGTATATCGTGTTTATACAATCGAGTTACCTTGATAGTTACTTAACCTGAATAACCGCAAACTTACCAAGGTTTTAAAGTTACCGAGCGGTAACTTTAACCAGCGTTTATACAATCGGGTGCTGGTAGTCGACCGTGTACATACCTTATACCTGTTACCATTATTGATTACGTTGGATTCGAACATATCGGCGATGAGACATAAACTGAGTTATTTTAAGAGCTTATAATGAATTTCAATATGTTTTATTGAAAATAATTAATGAAAAATTGATTAAATTTGAACATCGGATTATATCTATGAGCATTTATAATAACAAGCCACTGTATATTGAGTCGACGTCAAAACCGATAACATTATTTTAACATTTAACTAGCATTCGGTACATTAATTAGTTTTTTGAAAATATAATAGCGACGTAATCACTGGCCTTATCATTGCTTTAAATCGATTTCTCAATATTTGCACTTTGTGCGTATGGATCTACAATATAAAGAAGTTTAATTTCAGCTGGTATAGCAGTATTGCATTCATAGTATGTACAAGTTTGTGGTCGTTTATTTAAGGCAAGTGACCCATTGCCACAAAATATAACGTTTAGTTTGAAAGAGTAAAACGCGAAAGAAAATCACTCACGAAATTGACGACCATTCGCGAAAGCATTTATTGGTCCCGAGCGTAGCTATTATTTAACCATTAAGCAATTACACACCGCATGTTCATAGTCCATTTGAAATATGTTGTTACTGTACTTTATTATAAATAGTTATTTTGAAATATGTTACACACCGATAACTTGTCCATATATGGAATGGCTTAAGAATACAGTGTCAGTAGTTACAGTGTAACATCGGACTCAATTATATAATATTGACCCATCAGACAGCCCTAAATACGGATGTTTTAGGGAATCCTTTAAGTCGGAAATATACTATCTATGCAAGAACGATTTAAAACAATAAACTGCAATTCAAAAATAATTCTTTCTCAATGATCGTATTGCTGTTTTCTCATGACGAGAGCCATAGTGCACCAAATGACGTAATTTCAATCAAATGTCCCAAAAAATTAGTATGGAGGGAACATCCCTCCCTAAACCACCCTATCGGCCAGTGGCGTCTGAAAATAATGTGTCGAAAGCACTAGCCCCAAAACTGTATAGACTTGTGAAATATGGTACACAGTGGGATAGTCTATTTCTTAATTTAAATTGGGCTCTCATGTGAGACTAATCTTATTGATATTGAGTAAATTAAGTTATTTTCAGTTATTGAACTTGAACTGCAATTAAAGCAATGTGAATCTGAGCAATAGTAGTGAAAAAAAAATTCCATTTAATAACTCACAAAACCTCAGTTTAGGATCTTAATTGTGTATAGTATTATCAAGGTTGAAGGTAAACAACCAAAGGTTATTTAACTGTGGCCGTTTAATATGTGAACTATAGTTTGACGGAAAATCGGACTGACTTATTAATCAGTACAATTTAACCATTGTTCGTTGCAACATTGTTCGTTGTTATGTTTATTCTTATCACTCGTGATGACGTCAGTTCAATACTTAATCACGGCGTTCGAATTCGCGTTGCAGATATAGCGGTCGTGTTCTAAGAAACCGCTGAGGACCATGGATAGAGCACAAACTGCATTAAACATCAACTAGTGAGCCGATAACTGCATTTTAGTACCTCTTCGTCGTTGTATTGATAAACTTCTGTAAGTGTCTAATTCAATGTGAATGTTGTGTAACAACCGTTTCGCAATAACACCATCACATATATACTTATTGTTTCAAATTTATTTGAAACATTATAATTTGAAACGGTATAAAGGAAGTTTCAAATGTCGTCTATAAGAAAATTATGATAAAACAACACAGAATGTTTATATAAAGTGATAATTACCACTTTTTGAACTACTGGAGAAAAACCCGGAAATGCTATAATTT
Organism: Dreissena polymorpha; assembly: GCF_020536995.1. NCBI lineage: Eukaryota > Metazoa > Mollusca > Bivalvia > Myida > Dreissenidae > Dreissena > Dreissena polymorpha. Next base: position 22,343,603 of record NC_068363.1, read on the forward strand.
TATTGCAAACCGAGCTGCAGTGTCTAATTGCAATTTGCATTTTTATAACAACCCGTTTTGCAATAAAATCGTTTTGCAATAACACCTGTACTAATTGATTCCAATTGATTGGAAAGGCTGACAAGAAGTTTCAAATGTCGTTTGTTAGGATTTTGTATAAAATAAGATGGAGGTGTAAGAATCGACCAACACATTTAATACAATGAAAGTGACAAGTAAATGTGATAGAACATGCACATAATTTATATATAAAGTGATTTCAACCAATGTAATACTTCAGCGGAGAAAACCCAGAAATGAAATAAGTTTATTACAAAACGGGTTTATTTCAAAACGGGTTGTTATAAAATGTTCACATTGCAATAGGACACTCCAATCCGTTTTGCAATAAAATTATTGCAAATACATGTGCGATGACTTTATTGCAAAAAGGGTTTATTACCAAACGGGTTGTTGTAAAAACAAATTGCAATGAGACACTCCAACCCGTTTTGCCAGAAATTTATTGCAAAACGGGTTTATTGCACAACGGTTTGTTACATAGCACATTTTGAAGCCGTGCGTAAATGTTCGGGAAAGACTGATACACATCTTAAAACAACAGTGTAAGGTTAAATCTTAGGTTATTTATTAAATTTGTATATGTTTCATCGAACTTATTACAAACAAATAAAGGCTGACATATTATTTTCAAAATATTTGGTGTAGTTGAACGGTGGAAGATGTGAACAACACAGGATCACAACGTCAAGCGTCAAAAAATGGTTTAACTTGAAACTTAATATAAAACGCGATGTTGTGGTAATCTTGTTTTAATTAAATGATTAAGTGTATTCTTGTTGATTCCTTTAACAAAAAATGTGAATGTTAATGTAATATGTACATAACAAGACGATGTCTTTTATTAACATTTAATGTCAAAATTTTAGGTTTCACTTTGTCAGACGTTGTGAATGCTTCTATAGTGTTTGCAGACATGTTAATGCCAGACTTTCACAGTGCTCGTAACCAAGTATTAAATTACGCCAGATAACAATCTAAGGGTGCCCATACATACAAACCAAAAACAAATCCTGACCAGTTGTTACATAGTTGCAACAGTGACTAAGTGTCAGCTCAAACATACATGGGGTTAAGTCAAGAACATATGGTGAAAAGTGGCAGTGTAAAGTGCGATTAGTGTGATAGGCTATTTGGTAACATTTTAATGTATTGAATTCATGGTTTTTGGTCAAACGGTAATCGCCTATACAATATAGAATTTAATTTAATACGAAGATATGCTTACTAATTTCTTGAAAAAAAATCTTTAAAAAATTATATCTTTCCATTTTGGTCAGGTTTTTCATCATACTGCTGTCAGTGCCTTTAATTGTACATACTAAGCTGTTTTCAATCTGACACGAAGGGGTAATATGCACAGCATTTCTTAGTATCAACAGTTAAATAATATATAAAATGCCATCACGTACAAATTCAACAAACGTCGTGTATTGTAATTCACAAGACTGGACTGTGTATGGATATGTAATATTGTAAATATGAGTTTAACAAATGCAGGGTATAAAAGTTCTCTTACTTTGATAAGGTTCCTACAATATGAATGTTAATATATTCGCACTTACCATGTTATATCCTTGTTTACATGACATATATTGTGTGTTGTCAAAATGTCTAATTTGTGTCACTTGTTTGCGCATCGTTAAACAAATAAGATCCGCGTTCATAAAACTGCATCGTTTGCATCCACCTCTTTCTCAATAATTTACAATCTGTATCTCATCAATTTATTTCTCCATCTACTCTTCCCTCTCATCTTGTTAATTAATTAAATTAAAAACGTCTTTATATAACTTCCTAAACTTGATAGTTAATTCAATAATGACACGTAAAAAGAATTGTCTAAATGCAAATAAGTGATTCACTTGATTTCCCAATCACAATTAAACCTATATACACAGTAACACACTGTAACTTAATAGTCTAATGATTTGTATTGATATGTTTGATATTTGAATGCGTAGGCATTCAAATTTAATTGAACTGATTTTGAATGAATGGTGTTCGACTTAAATATATATTCAATTATGTTTACACATCTTTTCACAAATCACACTGAAATAAACCGCATGCCATAATGGCGTTGTTTCAAAATAATATAAGGGAACTAACCGCCAACAGGTGCTGTGCATTGAACTATTTGATACTACTCCCTTGATAACTGCACAGTAAAGTGTGCATTTGAATTGTTCACAATTTCTTCTTTTAATGCATATCGTTAGATTGACAGGATTATTTATTAGATATGCGGTTGTAAGAGACGAGATGTTTACACAGAACCTTATTATTAAGGCATTCACCAGCCTCTTACAGTCCACGCACTGTTTCCGGGGTGTCAAGCCCTTGGGTGGGGGATGTTTTAAAAGTAATTGACTGTAAAAATATAAACAATATTTCATTAGCATAACTCTTGTACATCATTATGTAAACTATCAAAGAAAAAAACCCAGTTGCTATGGAATGATAGTAATGAAACACGATAACTGGATCTATAGGCTATGGTCTCAATTTTATTCAACTTAAATACAGTAACAACATTGAAAGACTCCATATTTTCGAATATACTGATTAAACGTTTTTCTTATTATTGACAATTGGATAGGCTATACTGACTAAACCTTTTTTCTAATTATTGACAATTGGATAGGCTAAGTATGCATTTCCTCAGACAGTCAGGTACCAACTATATAATCACACAAACTTTGAATAAAGTAAAGCGTTCGTCTAACATGAATATTTTTATTATTATAGCTGTATGACTATTAAATAAGATACAAAAAAATCATTTTATATGATATCAAGGTATGATACTTAATACATCGCCAACTCAAAGCTGGACGTAGCCGTGGCGGACAAACCACATGACGCATATGTTAACTACCCGGCCCATGTTGACGCAATTACGAGGACTTTCAACAAAGCAATCTGATACACTGGAGGTATCGGCACTATGCCGTCTCACCTCTTTATACGTACATGTCTCGCTCGAATTTGATCATGTGGGTGGACGCTTTTGCGTGTGCTTTGAAAGCGTCTAGTACTTAAAGCTTGCCACGGTTCAGTCAATGGAGTATTCCCTGTTTGATCGTTAATTACATGGTCACATATGTGGATAAATCATGTGTATTCGTATGCTTATGTTAATGTAGGCACTCTACCAAGTTGGAAATTCGAGTAACCATCCGCTTTAATTAAACGATACAGGGTGATACGCAACACGCGTCTTACATAGAAAGGACTCAGAGTGCAGCCATACATCCAAGATAAACGATCTGGAACCATAAGGCCGAAGGAACAGCATACGTTTTACTGGCTTCACCAACGATTCGACGAAACGGTCGTACTGTTAAATAAACAGCTTGGCACATATATCGAGACCAAAGATATCGACGCTGCAAATCGCCTTAGAAAATATACCCAAAATACATGCAGGCCAGTCATTGTTCAATTCGTCAGGCGCCAAACAAAAATTGAAATAATGATACGCGCCAAACTTCTAAAATAGAAAAATATGGTTTTAAAAATGAAAGTTAGTAAGGAATGAAGACGGAAGAAAGTATCGCGCTGTCCTAACGCACCGAAATGATGCTATGGTCTTGGCGATTATGCTTTTGTTCAGATACAGGCCATTTAAGTTGATTTGTCATGATTATTATATTTGTTATTGAATACAATACAATATTTTGTTCACGAAACATTTCAATAAAGCTAATTATTAATGAAGCTTAATAAATTAACGATTTTAGCTCTTGTTTATAACACAGAAAAGGTGTTAATTTTATGACGAGACAGCGTATTTTTTTCTATCGTATAAAGAATTCTATTTTCCTAAGCAAGATGTAATTTTTAAAACTGAACTCCAAATATAAACGCTACAAATCGGTATAAAGTACGAACATGTAAACCTAGATTTAAAACTCCAAACGTTCGGAGCGTTAGGATCGCGCGCTTCTTTCGTACGCCTTCATTCCTTATTTACTTTCATTTTTAAAACAATTTGTATTCTATCGAATACAGAATTCTATTCTCCTAAGCAAGACGTAATTTTTAAAACGGAACTCAAAATATAAACGCTACACATCGGTATAAAGTACGAACATGTCAACCGTAAATCTAGATTCTAAAACGGTATGATATTTGCAAAAGTTAAAGTTATAAATCGCCGGGCTGCCCAGATTGGAAGAAAAACTTCATATATATTTATATTTTTGAAAACTTACGAAACGTAGGCTTTATAATGATATATAATTTGTCAAAATCGGCCGAGAAATAAAAGTAAAATTAGAAAAAAGACGTTAGTGGGACCATCAAAATGTGTAACCTCGGCGCTTCGATGTACGCTAATCGATAGCTGCTGGTCACGTGACAAAGTTACGACAAGGTTAAACGCGCGGGGGTAAAACATAAAATGTTTCTTTGTCGTGTTTAACTCGCTATAAATCCATTACTAACAACGCAAATATACTAAAAGTTATATTAGTTGAATGAGGAATTAATAAGCAACAACATAACGTATAAACCAATAAAATCGGATGATAAGTGTTTGCATAAAATTGAATTTACTACAGTAATTGTCTACTACTCGATTCAACTCCTGTCAATATACGCTCCGTGTACATATTGATACAAAATCAAGCTTTAATCAATGAACTGAAGCACACTGCAATGATATACATACACAGAATATCTATTTAGAAAACAAAAAAACTATTATAATATTAGCATTAGGTGATTCTACACAGTTTAGCCATTAATGGGACGTATTTCATGTACTCAGTGATGACAACAGAAAGTTAACAAAACAGTGCCATTAATTCCGGAAACATACTTAAGGTAGCGCACCCATAATGAATTCCCGCGATTTCTTCGAAAATTGAAGAGCTTGTATAAAGTTGCCGTGGCCGAGTGGTTAAGCGATAGACTTGAACTATTTTGGGATTTTCCCGCACAGGTTCGAATCCTGCCGACAACGCATACTTTTTGCGATGCGTTTAATTTCTTTTCTAACGTAATTTGATTTAATATATCTATGTTTATTGTTAAATATGTTGCAATGTTTATGCACATTCTTCAATTTTTAAAATTAAAACAACGTTATGGCTAAATTTGGTGATTTACTGCTGAAAATAAGAATCATGCATGTTGCATTTTAATTTTTATTTCAAAAAGTAAACGGTAAATCTATCTATTTCTTGGTATTTTGGCAGTATATATTATATCGTTTAAAACTAATTTCAAAACATTACTTAAATGATACTATTTTGAATTTAATGACACTTTGTTTTAACAAACCCACTTCCATTTCATTGCGCTCTTCCATGATAACAAGTTATAGAACGTAAATGTCTGTAAAAGAATACTTATTTCATCTTTTTAAAACTTTAAACATCATTACTGCATCTGTACACACCAACTACATTCCCATATTTGGAAATCTGGATGAATTCTGGAACTTTTATATACCCCAGGGGTGCAAATAAACTGGACAAAAGCCGACCGTGGGGCGGTTTTGAAAAAATCAGTATATTTTTTTAAAAATGTGCATGTAGTTCAGTGAAATGATGCTGATTAAGAAAATAATACATTAGATTATATTTGGATAAGTGCCCATTATGGGTGCGCTATCTTAAGAACTTGTACCTGTTTAAACCACATGTAGGCAATATTTGTGCAAAATACAATAATCATCTGAGCTTACTTCTAATGAACAAAATCAACACATTTTATTTAACTTGTATGTATTGTTCAAGTTTTAAAACAAGTATAGAGGGAAGAATGACGCGGACGATGCCACAACAAATATTAATATCAACCCAAGAAGCAGAAAAATGAAAATTCAAAATAAAAAGCACACTCTCATTTACTCCCACAGACAAATAAGACAGAGCACGAGCGCTAAACAAGATAAACACCAAAAGTCAAAAGGCAGCACACAGACATCAAACAAGTGAAGGTGGGCGGACCGCCTTGGAACTGTCAGTAGCTAAAGTCACGATGCACTGCGTTCTTGAAGTATCTGTATTAATAATCATTGTATAATTCAATATCCATCTGTTATTACTGATCAGTTAAAGACTAATTCAGCTTCACTATCTGAGTTATCAGTCTCAACACTTTCTTTCTCAGTTGATCATTTTCCTGCTGATTTAAACATGTTTTTATCTTACACATCATTGTACATTTCAGTCTATATTTCAGACACGGACACGTTTTCAATTTACATTCCCGAGAGCAACTGCAAATTAACATTTCCAAAACAGCATCTGGTGCAGTTGGAACATTTTTTTATTCATCAGCTAGGTATTTATTACCCCGGTCATCACAATCGTTATAAGGTAACGTCTTTTCTGTGCCAGAAAGGGTGAAATTTAATCGTGGCAGTAACCACCCTGTGCAGCTTCCCTTAAGACGCATTCCATAAGGGCAAACTACCAGTGTGCGATATGGAGACGTTGTCTTGAGCCAGATCCTTATATACCATCTCCCATAGGAAACGGTTGGTGTCTCAACACTAATTCTGATGACCGTGGTTAAAAAAGACATATCTGCTGAATGGAATGATGTTCCAACTGCACCAGATGCTGTTTTGGAAATGTCAATGTGCAGTTGCTCTTAGCTACTGACAGTTCCAAGGCGATCCGCCCACCTTCACTTGTTTTATGTCTGTGTGCTGCATTTTGACTATTAGTGTTTATCTTGTTTAGCGCACGTGCTCTGTCTTGTTTGTCTGTGGGAGTAAATGTGAGTGTGCTTTTCATTTTTCTGCTTCTTGTGTTGATATTAATATTTTATGTGGCATCTCCCGCGTCATTCTTCCTTCTTGTATTAGTTTTAAAACTTGAACAATACATACACGTTTAATAAAATGTGTTCATTTTGTTCATTTCAATTAAGCTCAGATCATTGTATTTTGCACAAATATTGCCTACATGTGTTATAAACAGGTACAAGTTCTTAAGTATGTTTCCGGCATAAGAGGAATTAATGGCACTGTTTTGTTATCTTTCTGTTGTCGTCACTGAGTACACGAAATAAGTCACATTAATGGCTAAACTGTGAAGAATCACATAATTCTAATATTATAATAGTTTTTTGTTGTTTTCTAAATAGATTTTCAGTGTACATATGTCATTGCAGTATGATTTAAGCTATATTTGTTCTCAATATGTACACACACATATGAAACAATCAGTTGCAAGGTGTCGAACTAAGTCTTTCCAATAGCAAAAAAATGTTATTTAGCTAATATAATTATGTTTTTTCATTATGTATTGAAGACCAACGTGCTTTTACCATTTGATAACAATTCAGGTTGTACTGAATCGGTTTCCAATTGCTTTTTCTTGGTTGTGTATCCCCATAACTTTAAAAATGTATAAAAATTAAACTGATTGATGTCCCATCTTTAAAGCAGAAACAAGCGATGTTTTTGTGAACCACTATGTCCCTATATATATGACCTTTGACCTTGAAGGATGAATTTGACCTTTCACCACTCAAAATGTGCAGCCATCCATGAGATATACGTGCATGCCAAATATCAAGTTGCTAGCTTCAATATTGCAAAAGTGTACATTAAATGAGCGATTTTGAACCATATATTCGACCTTTGACCTTGAATTATGACCTTGACATTGACCTTTTACCACTCAAAATGTGCAACTCCATGAGATACACATGCATGCCAAATATGAAGTTGCTGTCTTTAATATTGCAAAAGTTATGGCAAATGTTAAAGTTGGGGCAAACAAACCAACGAACAGGGCAAAAAAACAATATGTTCCGACTATAGTAGTGGGGGACATGAAAAATACCACAAGCTGTCAGTACTAGACTGTTATCAACCATTTTCATATGTTACTGGCATGCATCTTCCAAGATATATAGTGATAGTTTTGCCCCCCTTACTGGTACACCCCACCTCAATTTTGAGTACTTGGCTGAAGGACTATTACGGGTTATCCTGTGTATACATCATGTCGTTATATTAGTTAGATCTGTAATAAAAGGCTCCATTCACATTTGAAGTTAGAATGTTAGCTATATCGTAGTATTTGTATTTAATATGTTACGATATTGTATTGCATTGATTATATTGAACTGTAAAATGCTTGACATGTATACACAAATAAAAATAACTAATACTAATATATTATTAAAAAGCATAGTATTTTGTCAATGCAACATATTTTTATAAACCAAGAGCCGTACGTTCAAATACATGCATAGTATCGGTTACGTGGATTTTAGTTGGCCAAGTAAATACTCGCAAATTATTACTGTTACGCTAACGGATGTTGTCCAGTTATCAAATTGATACGCTATGTATTGGTGCTACTTATAAACAAATGATATGAGTTCACTTGCGATTCTCAAAAAGTGCCAGTTTATATCACACCGTCAACATGTTCGAAACTAACACAATTCATAATATTTACGATCATAACTTGTTCACAATCGAATACCCGGTGCAAAGATATATCAATAGTTCATTGCTAGATCTTTGCCTAGTGGTTTAACAACTGAGATACCACTCCTATTACCACATAAAGTAAAGAATGGCTTAATAAACATTTTATGATACCTAAGTGTAATAATATACAACAGCTCTTACATGTACCTTTAAATGTGTGTATCGTTACCATCCGAAATGTGTGCATATATGTGGCTTCTCAAACAACCTGTGTGTCTATGTACGTTGCATTAGGAAGACTCTTTTCAATAGACAATTCGATTGCTATTGTTAACAAAAGTTATTTACCGCGCATGCGCACTGACCGGTTGAGCTAAACATATCACGCATTTATCGGGTACCCGTATATAAATACTCGAGCATAACGTTTTAAGATTATACGTTATTGTTTTGTATGAAACACGATGATTAAAAAAGCAAGTACGTTTTACAAAAACGGGGTTTAATACTTTGTTCGTGACAAAAACGGAATATTTTTTGTGTCGTTAATGTTTCTACGTTCACAAAACGTACACCATTTACGTGACGATATTATAATAGGTATTTATAATATAACATGTATTATATGTATCACTCAGAGTCACCGGTACAGAGAATTCAATAAACACGTATACAAATTTCGATATGCATAAGGTGTAGAAGGTGCCTTGTTAATTGTTAGTTAAAATTAATCGATTTTGCCAGTAAATGTAAAAGTAATGTGACATAACAATTAAATACTGTCACTTTTTTGCTAGTTACAGGACTTTGTTTTGTGATTGATTGTATACACCTCTTTCACTTTTGATCGTTCATGAAAAATATAACACACTAGCAAACACATACTTTTTATACATTTTAGTAGATTTCTGGAATCTATATTTTCAATATATAATGTAGTATTGGTTGTGTAATTTAAATATTTAAATCCATATACAAGAATTACTATAAATTTACAGTTTGGATTTAATCCCTTGAATAGTTACGTATTGCTGTGTTTTAACTACCAACGTTAAATTATCTTCCGTTTATAAATGTTTTTTTACATTCATCAATTTTCAAGAAGACCCTCACAAAATAGATTGTGATATATTTTGCTGTTGGAAACAAACTGTAACTCTATTTAAACACGCAGAATCATAAATATTGCACTGAAAAATACATAAATATTAATATATCATTTGAGATAAGAAAGTATCTTTTTTCATTCACTTGAATGATATAAATGTCAGGATAATAAACAATTTACCTTCCTGACCTCCAACTACGGTCCTCGTACATACGCATGCGCAAATGTTTGTTTACCTTCGCATGTACGTAGATAATGATATAAGGATATATCAGTATATTTGTATTACATATTTCTGATTATTTACAAAATTATCCAAGAAAAAACATATTTCGCCCAGACAATACTCGATAACAAGAACATACCGACAGGAAAACGTGGAATACTACTTGTAACAACGTGAACGTTGTACTTAAATACATTTATAAATTATTTATTTTTAATATGCATTTAACCTGTAAGTGTAACCTTTGAATTTAAGGAAGGTATCGTCTTATTATGATGAACGTATGTACCAAATTGATGTCAAAATCACCTAATATGTTGCAAGTAATATATATTATGTCTGAGCAATAAATGTGCAAGCTGCTTTAATGCCAATATTTACCTGCATCAATAAAGTATCGCCTGGACCTGTGATATAGGGAGACATTATGCATTGTCTATTGATGTTTAAAGAATGTGCATGGTGTTTACAAAATCCAACAATATATGAAAAGGTAATGGCTAAGACAGGACATTTCGCTCACATTTTCAGTGTGTCAGTACAACTTATATATGCCGCTGTCTTCAAAAGAGGTGGGGGGGGGGGCACAACATTAATCGAACCTCTGATACGACACATATTATACACACACAAGTACACTTAAATATCATAAAAATTATTGATGTTAAAGGGGAGAAACGACGGTAATCAAATATTACAAACTAATACAAATTGTCTCACTTTTTACGTAAGGTTAATAACGGAGTATAGTGGTGGCGAGCTTTTTCTAAGACTTGGTGATTGTTTTTGAGAGCAAGTCAATCATATTCATTTTTGGCTTTGAACATTTTAAGATGAACGATTTCACCAAACCTGTATCAATATTAAGTTATTGTTTTGGTCTTGATTGTTGGAACAAGGTTTATTTCTGAATTTGACATCGTGACTTGAATTGTGAACGCCTAGATATCGTTCAGATAAATCTATAGAGTGGTAACACGCTTGTAGTTGGGGACGAACACCACAAACCGCACACCGGACGACGACGGATGACATAGTGTAATAACACTATATCACATTTCGCACTTAAATATAATTTGTGCCAATTCAAACGGTTCAAACTTAGCTTCTATACTTTGTGAATTACTTATCATCTCAATAAAATACGTTAATTGTTATATGGGTTAACACATACCGCTATCAACACCTGAGATTGAAAATTGTGTATACTGTTCGATACTTAATATTTTTTCATATGAGTTTCATATAATTGTAATATCGTGAAATGCGCCTATACTCTGAATGTGCACACGTATCATCTTCAAAGGGAATTCATAAACATAGAGGCTGCTTGCAACTTCTAACACGTGCATACATTCCCAACACGCTGTTATCAACATATTCATATGAAATACATTAATAAGTATAACAAACAACATCATGCAATTTTAAGCATAAACAATGCATGTAGAACATAATGGCGATGTTCATAGTTTAGGTTTACTTATACATTGCCTTTCCTAATAATGAATTGGCTTGAATATAGATAACATTGTATCCTACTTTAACCATTTAGAAGACTCAGAACCCGTCTGATGTGCCAATTAGCAGCATTGTTCGGATTGACAAAACTTAACGATACCTCGTAGACTGACAGCGCATGCTCATAATATCTTTCCATTTCATAGCAGTGTCCCAACAAGTTCAGTGAAGTCTCACAATGATAAGAGTTGATGTCATTTCTTATAGCACCCATATAGCACTTCAAGACTCCCAATGTGTGAAGCTGTTTGTGACGTTCACCGAGTCCTCCATACGTGAGATACTGCAGATAATGTAGAAACGAACGAGCATCAACCGCAGCACTGTCCATCCATTGTTTATCAGTATAACCTCTCTGTGCAACTTCCTCTTTAGTAATATTGCAATTCATTTTGAACAACAATATGCTTGGAATACAGAAAGCTTATTTCGTATGAAACCTGACACAACATGCAAATCGTAATTCACTGAATCCATTGTCCTTGTTTCCTGATTGCATATTAGGAAACACCTCGAGATTGCGGCCTCCTTCTTTACGTCTACATCCGCACAAAGCCATGACCTTGCTGTCATATCTTCTCTCCACATCCTCCAACACTCTAACTGCCGCTTGAAGATGACCACCACAGAACAATATAGACGCCATCTTTAAACGACCACAAGCTACATCCGTGTTTTAGGAATATTTGAAACGCATTATCATGCCGTTTTTTGCAACGTTGCACAGTCGCAAACAGTCAGATGATTGCATTGAATATACTAACGCATACACATGTTTTATGAATTCTAAAGCAACACTTGTCAATCTTAAATTCGAGGATTTCTTAACAACGAAGTGTAATGCATATTTTATCTCTTGTTCGAAGGTTTTATTAGATTTGTGTATTTCATATATAAATGTGTTTAACTGACTTAAGAAATAAATCATACAATTAGACCTCAGATGTAAGCTGATACTTTTTTGTAAGCATTCACGCCTTAGTTCTCCATCTTGACCGTTTCGCAGTAAATCACACGCTTGTAACCGAATTCCTATATTATGTATACCAATATAAAATATATCATGTACGTTGCGCCTTATCAAGTAGTCTACATACACTAAAAGGCGTCTCTGCTGAACATTAGAGACTTTCCCATCGAACAAGCTCACTCCTTCTATGATATAATGCGGGAGCCTTCTTAATCGCAGGAATTTCCTTAATATGCGTAAACAAAGCAAAACAAGACAAAAAAGGTTGTGCTCGAACCACAGACAAGAATAGGTTCTTTCAATTGTGTAAAACATTAAAGTTTTACAATGAAAGCTTGTTATACAATCTCCCACAATTGTATTAAATACAGATTTTTTAATTAGTTTTTAAATAACATAACATTTAAGTTGTGTCATGTTAAAGCTAAACATAAGCATGCGTTCTATGAGGTTCGGTGACAGGCGCCATTCTTCTTATTTGTAATCACTGTCTGAATGACCGGCTGGAACCAGAAAACACGGAGCTACTCGTGCAGCCCCAATTAGCTGTGAAGGTGGCCAGTGTCTACCTCTTCACCTGAATGTCCAGTTTTGTATTTCAGGAATAGGTTTGAGCACGTGTAATGCGCCAACACACTCAAAATTATCTGACAAGCTTACAGACGGCCCACTTCTGATTGGTTCTCCAAGATTTGAAATCCCATGCTCGATTTCCTCTATATGTTTTTCAGTGCTATGAAGTACTTCCCCAGAATCTTGCATTACGTCAGTGTAATAAAACACACTGATCTTTGGTTCGGGTGTTTCATCCCTGATTACTTGTAGCAGGTACTGTTGCGGAGGTGTGATGTCGTCGTGGAGCATCAGAAAGTTCTCCATTTAAGCCTCCCAGTCTTCCCAGACTCTCATGATATTTACAGATTTATTACTGAATAGAAAACCAATATCAGACTGGAGACCTGGAATGGTGGTCCCTTCCGATTGGCTCCCGAAAAAAACACACACAAGGTAGTTTCCACTCAGTTGCTGTCCTATCATCTCTATGCGCTCCATCCACAAGAAAGTTTATCTCCGTTCCATTACAGTATTCATTCCAGCTCCAATATCATTAAGTACTTCCGACGCCCGAATCGACAATTCTGTGAAGTGCTCTGGAATCTAAGTATACATATCTTATTTCAGTGGTCAAAATTGTTAATACATAATAATATCATTTTAGTAATTATTATTCTGCAGAGTTATATACTATTGCTAATACTCCACGTTCATGTAATTGGCATCAATAAATATTCTTTAATGTTTTACGATTAATATTCAACAGTGTACCTTATTTATATGTTTAAATACAACATTCCAGGGGGTTTAAAATATGACACCAAGCGTATTTCTAGTATTCAGGATTACGTATTTTAAAGTTAAAATATTTGAAGTATTTGAATATGTTCATGTATATTGATAAATTCATAAACTCACATGCACATCTACATCGGACATCACACGCATACAAAAGGTACAATATTGATGTTCGCTGTGTTTTGAAAGCTGAAATTATAATGCACGTTAATGGTGCGTGTTTTTGAAATATGCAAAACATTAAGGGTTTTGTAAATGTTTTTGAATGTACGTCAGTTGGTTCACCAGTCCATTCGTCCGTACGGTTTTTCTGTCCGCCAGTCTAAAAGTATGGATGTCAGTAAGTTCGTATGTCTTTTCTGTATGTATATATTTCCGTCTGTCTGTTAAACAGCCCGAAATATAGCCCGAATACCACGTAAGCGATGTCCGCCCATCCGCTTGTCTTTCTTCCTGCCACACGTCTGTTTGTCTGTATGTATGTATGTATGTATGTTTGTCTGTCTGTAAGTATGTGTGTCTGGATGTAAGTGTATCTGTCAGTATGAGTATTTGTCTGTCTATCTGTCTGTGTGTATGTTTTTCTGTGAATTTGTATGTTTATTTGTACGTATGAATGTATGTCTAAATGTGTGTTTGTCTGTTTGTCTATATGTCTGTCTGCATGCATATATGCTTGAGTGTCTGTTTGTATGTCGGTGTGTATGTATGTCCGTTTGTATGTATGTATTATATGCATGTATGAATGCATGTTTGTGTGTGTGTCAGTATGTCCGTTTATTTGCTTGTGTGTCTGTCTGTATGTATGTATGTCTGTATGTTAGTTTGCATGTATGTCTGTCTCTCTGTCTGTCTGTATGCATGTATGTTTGTATGTATGTTTGTATATATATCTGTCTATATGTCTGTCTGTCTGTTTGTCGGCCCGTCCGTCCGTCTGTCTGTATGTTTGTCTGTCGGTCGGTCGGTCTGCCTGTATGTCTGTATGTATGTCTGTATATATGTCTATATTTATATATGTCTGTCTCTATGTCTATATGTATGTCTGTATATCTGTATATATGTATTTATGCCTGTTTGTCTATCTGTCTGTCTGTCTGTATGTATGTATATCTGTATATCAGTTTGTCTGTCGGTATGTTTGTCTGTCGGTCTGTCTGCCTTCTTGCCAGTCTGCCTGCCTGCTTGCCTGCCTGCCTTCCTGCCTGCATGCATGCCTGCGTGCCTGCATGTATGCCTGCCTGCATGAATGCCTGCCTGCCTGTATGTTTGTCTGTCTGAATGTCTGTAAGTCTGTCTGTCTGGATGTCAGTATGTCCGTTTGTTTGCTTGTTTGTCTCTATGTATGTATGTATGTATGTATGTATGTATGTATGTATGTATGTATGTATGTATGTATGTATGTATGTATGTATGTATGTATGTATGTATGTATGTATGTATGTATGTATGTATGTATGTATGTATGTATGTATGTATGTATGTATGTATGTATGTATGTATGTATGTATGTATGTATGTATGTATGTATGTATGTATGTATGTATGTATGTATGTATGTATGTATGTATGTATGTATGTATGTATGTATGTATGTATGTATGTATGTATGTATGTATGTATGTATGTATGTAGTTTGTATGTATGTATGTATGTGTGTATGTATGTATGTATGTATGTATGTATGTATGTATGTATGTATTTATGCATGTATGTATGCATGTATGTTAGTTTGTATGTATGTATGTTTCTCTGTCTGTATGTATGCATGTCTTTTTGTATGTCTGTTTGTCTATATGTCTGTGTATATGTTTGTCTATCTGTCTGTCTGTTTGTCTGTTTGTCTGTCTGTATGTATGTTTGTCTGATTTTCTGTCGGTCTGTCTGTCTGTCTGTCTGTCTGTTTGTCTGTCTGTCTGTCTGTCTGTCTGTCTGTCTGTCTGGCTGGTTGGCTGGCTGGCTGTCTGGCTGTCTCGCTGTCTGGCTACCTGTCTGTCTTTTTGTCTTTCTGTCTGTCTGTCTGTCTGTCTGTATGTATGTCCGTCCGTCAGTTTGTCTGTTTGTATGTATGTGTGTATGTTTGAATGTCTGTCTGTTTGTCTGCTTGTCTGTGTGTTTGTCTGATTGTCTGTCTGTCTGTATGTCTGTCTGTCTGTCTATTTGTCTGTCTGTCTGTCTGTCTGACTGTCTGGCTGTTTGTATGTCTTTCGGGCTGTATGTTGAGTTAAGTATAAGCTATACATACAGACAAATGTTTGTTGTATACCGCCATGTTTAGTTATGATTTCGCTTTTTCACTTGTCGCTTCTAGGAAGTAGACTCAATGCACGATATGTTGACACGAATTGTGCCATCCTAACAAAACATCTGAAATGCATAATCCAAAATTATATACAGTTTCGGAACCCGTAGGGATAAAAGTAAATTGAAACAGAACAAGTTTTTTCTTTTTCCTGATACATTTCGCCTAAATATTTTTTGTTCAAAATTGTGTTTTGAGTTACACAAAGAAAATATAGTTAAAACAAAATTTGAAAAATCATAATTAGTCGAAATATATCAGGAAATATTGAAAAGTGTTATGTGGCAAAATATTATACTAAAAATATTGTTTAAAATGCAAGATACACATAAACAGGTAAGGTAAAATTCATTTTATTACATTAATGCGTTCGTCAATTACACAGCTTACTAAAATAAAGTGACATGACTGTCTTTGACTGTAAACAATTAAAACCTAAAATCTGCACAACGAGCTCATTACGAGCTTTTGTGAGAGCGAATTGTCCGTCGATCTCAGGTGATCGCCTTAGGGTCCATGGTCCTCTTGTTTTATGTTATATCAATTGCATACAGATTATTCAAAACGAATATGGATAAATATCACATGTTTCAAAATAATACTTACAATCTGTCAATAGTTGATACTTGTGTATCAATAATTTTGCTTCAAAATGGAATCTTAGTAATGTATAATTACATTATTATAGAAATCACTGACCGATTTGTGTTGTTTTGGGGCAATACACGTTTCCTGCTCCACTGGCACGGAAGCAGAGGACATAAAACAAATAACCACTCGCCAAATAACAGATTGCTCCGCCCACCTTGTACTGTAACCCAGATACTATAAATCGCAAACAAAAGCAGCAGTCAAAGCGCTTTCTTTGAATAAATTTGGGTGATTTTGGATAGTAGTTTCTATCAAAATGGAAAAAAAGCTATTAGAAGAGCTTATATATTATGACAGTTATATTTAGTGTTATGCTGTTTTAAGTAAATAAGAGTAACACGATTAATGGTATTATTTACACATGTTAAGTATTCGCCATAAAATATGAATTCTGACACAGATTACATTTTTGCTTATTTTCGGAAAGTCTAATTGACCTGTTAAATCGTTCTGGAACTTAGTGTTAATAGTGTCTTAAGGTGTGAAAACGTCTTACAAGGATAGTTAATCGCTTTCAACAATTATAGCCGCCGTAATGTGTAACTTTTCACACATTTAATCTGACATTTCAAAAAATATAACCACCGGCATATGAAACATATCATACATTTAAACACATTTCTACTTGTTGTTGTATACTTTTATTGACGAAACGTTTCTTTTTCTCTTCTTTTTTTAAACAGTTTTTATAGTAATGTTAATTTTACCAAAATGATAGGATGGTCAGTATTTATGGCGACACATTTATCGGTGGTATATCTCTGTCCTGAGAACATAATATTTTGTCAGCCGTACTAATTCCAGAAAAAAAAGATATATTTGTCCGAATAGAATTTGCATAATCATGTTAAAACAATATAAATTACGCAGGTTTAGAACAGCGTAATGCAAGATATAATTTGAACGATAAACATATACATGTGAATTTTTTTTTGGGAAATAATACAGCTGCAGAAGCTATTTTATTCAATATCTCTGCATACAGAATGTCAGACTGTGACATGGTTCATCAAATCTGGTTCGTTTGATGTTTTTAACGAATTGTATTCGAAAACGTTCATGAACGTCAATATTAAGATGCAACGTGTATTTGAATACTACCAATACTCTTAATAGCAAAAAAATGGATGCGATAAGGCGCTGCTCAGGGGTGTGTCAAAAATCGATTGATTAATCGCGGTCGTATCAGCACATTTGATTGACAGCTGTTGAATGGTAACTTATCGGAACACTTAACCGCTGGACATTAAAGCAATACTAAATACTTAAAATTAAGCATGTTGATTGTACCACTATCTTTCCTAATGTGTCTTTTGAAATTATCCGCTTACCGTAATAATACCTTATTCATTGGATATTCCTATATGTCTGTACATTTACTCAACTATGAATAATAGCGTGTGCGTGTTTATACCAAACGTTTCGTACCAATTACAAAAGGATATGTTTGCAATGAATTTCAAATGATTTAGAGTTTTACGGAAATATATAATAATGACATACTTTCACTTCAAAGCGCGATGATTTACATTTGATAAACTATAGTTTCCATTTTTACTTGCACCCAATTATCAATTGACATTTTGATTGTGTTGACTTGTATTTGTACATTTCGAAGAAACTTTATACTTGAAAAGTAATTTTCGGTTTGTAAATTATTTGTAAATTAACTGTAATATGCCTTTTGAACAAAAAAAATCACTGGCTAGTTTGACTTATTTGTATTTTATTTGTACATTTCAAAGAAAACGTATATACCTGAAAGGATTATTTTCAGTTAATAAATCATATCTATGTTAGACAAAGCAAGTCTATATGCTTACACCAATTTTTCAAAAATGGGAAAATAAAAAAGGAAGTTGTCTATAAAGTTGTTGTTATTTGTATCAATTGCGCCCTGTATGAGCTACAATATATACTGACAGGCATAAACACATTTGTTTATAGCATACCTTACTTCTGATAAATTTAAGAACACAAATAACTAACATTCTATCATTATATTATTTTGTACATCATATTAATAAGACATTCAAACCTAGCACATCCTCTCAGAATCTAGCGATACATACTAAATTGGACCCTTCTGTTTGCAAAATGCAATGTCTGGATTTAAATTGTGTTTAATTACAAACGTGCATTAAACGAAACATATCATTTATAAAAAATGTACTGATATTATTAAGGTTATGTATGATAAGCGTTTGTTTCCGAAGAACATTAACATGTACAACCGGAAATTAAGAAAGGCTTGTGCTCAGCTTCAAGTAACTTTTTTTAAGCATTTTAATGTGTGTGTCATTGTTATAAATAGTATGGTGGTTGTTAAGGAGACCGTCTTATATTTAAGTCATATTAAACTTCACCAATTTCGAGGAGAAAAACGGGTATGTTGATTTTCTGGATCAGGGAACTAATTGAACTCAATATAAGAAACATTATGTAAGTCTCACAAAATCTCCCATTTGGTGAATTTGGTTTAACCGGTCAACATGTTTAAATGCAACACACTGAGTAATATTTTCACTAGAATGTGTACTTGATAGTATAGCTATTACTATTCAAACTAAAATTTCAGCAGAAGATAATCTGTAACTAACACATTTTTCGATTTTGGCAAATGTGTTTATAGAATTTTATGAACTGTTATTTTAAAAACGATACCATTGACAAATAGAGGGTAGCGTCACTGCGTTATTACTAAACTCGTTTGAAACTCAGAATAACAATGCAACGATTTTTAAGCACGTATACGTATTTGTATAGCTCTTGAAGTAATTTATGATCAATAACATGATCACATTTTGGAATATATTCCATATAAAAATGGATTTACAATATAATGTTAAATTTTCATTGATAACAAATAAGGTTAAGTGCTTAATCAATCGCCATTGTAAATAAAATCAAAGCATAAAAAATGCAACCTTACAGTGCTCTTTATGTGCTTAAGCCGGATGATATCCGTCTATACTGGATGGTTATTGCAAACCATTCGGGCGTTGAATGGGTTTTAAGGAGACCCAACATAGTGGAACTTTTCCAACAACAAACACATTAAACACACGAAACATATACCACTTAGTAAATGAAACAGCGTATTTCAACAAACTAGTTCATATATCAGGTAACACTATCATATGTCGAATATATGCAGCTTTTGTTGTCCAATTCATCTTACTTTTAAGATGTAATACTTACAAGTATAGTATAGCTCGCATACTGGAAGCATGTACTAGTAACTTTAAAATAACTGTGTATTTTACACGTTATACTTAACCAATATGAGCCAGATAAACCGTTCTTCGTGAAAGCAAAATAAATAAAACGTTCAATACATGTACCAACACGTGCCTTCATTTACTTTATGTGATATGATTTAATGCATTTTGTTTTACGATTCGATACATTTATTATCCAACTAATTGAATTAATGGCTTGAAAACTGAATTTAGGTAACTAAATTGACAAACAATATTATGAATAATTCCATGACATTTGGGATGACGGAATTTGATAATTTTAAATGCATATTTAGAATTGCTACACTGTTTATATTAATATTTTGCACTATTGTAAACGAGATTGTTGATAATCGATAATAGGCCGCGGAGCTAAAGCACGTGACGTTATGGCCAACGCGTTATGTAATAAATAAATGGCGTCCACAATCAGTCTCAGCCAACGGTGATCAATACAATACAATTGTAACGATTTAACAATATTAATGTTCTATGTTAACATACCTATATATTTGCACCATTTTTAATAATAAAACGTTTTAGTCATAACCCCATCCTCCCAAGTTATTCATATTTTTCCTGCGTTCAAACTTGTTCAGAATCTGAATAATGTATATCCCTGACGTCGTTACTTGATTATACGTTACCTAAATCCATATCGCACCTTGTTACATGAATCGGTTCCTCACATGCCCATAGTTACTATTGTAAACATCACTAGTAATACACTATGTTTATCCATTACATAAACGATGTTTCCCTTAGCACATGCTACGGTTTACCTTAATTGGCGTAGATGACTTGCCGACTATAGGTACGCGATTTTCACAACAAGTAAAAGTTGTATCACCTGATCCCCGTGTGCTATCTACAACGACATGGTATTGGTCGATATACTATTTATATATGGGAAGAGAACGTCATTATGTTTAAAGAGTTAAATATAACACCAGCGTAACAAATGTTTTTCCAAATACTTAGTGGCATACTAATGTGAACATTTATTAAATTTTTGGCAATTCACGAAGATAATTATTATATTTGATAAACATTCTATAATGTACACCAAGTGACTAGTGTATGAAATGACATCTTTGACAATTGGTTTGGACTAGCTTGCTCGCAAAATATCACAATTATATAAATATTACTCCATCTCTAAATAACATGTTATTATATTATGATATCAAACAATTTTATAATCTCAACTTAATATAAGGATGTTTATATTACCAATGATTTTATGTTCTTGTTTTAAGCATCATGTAGCTTCGCAAAAGGAATCCTTAATGCAAAACAAACATCACTATTTTGTGGAAAGAGTGCATGTAGCGGTTCGTCTTGTTTTTGATTTCATGGTTTGAACCAAAATGTGATCACACAAACTACATACTGATGACACATTAGTTAGCTACGCGGATAAATGATATATACTTTATATCATCATTTGCCTATCTTGTGATACTATATATGAACAGTCAGCTCGATAAACGACATTCAGCCGTTTGGACTTTGTAATCGAATGCACTGGTTAGTCGGGTATCATGTGCTGACCATTTTTACAGATGGCATTACCTTTCATAATATGTTTGGCAGTACCATGCGTAGAAAAAGGCAGCCAAACGATTGTAAACGAACGAAATTGCATATAAACTGCATCATATTGAAATAATATAAGAAAGGAAAATATAGTGTACTAAACATCACACAATCGAAATATGGCCAAAATGCTGCGTAAAATTGATATATTAATGACACTTGTATTTTTATGCATATACTAATTTAATCTACATCCGAATCATCAGAAGAGTATGTCCTCCTTTATTAATGGCTATGTACCTATTATCAAACAGTGAGACGCACAAACCTGTATTGCTATATGTAGACAATACGCACAACAAACTATAATCACACGCGACTGAATCTAGGTCCACCGTTATTACACACGCACGAATAAATATGCGATCACCGAAGTGAAACGGTCAATGCAAATCATTTAGTTGTTAACCTGACACTTCGCACACAGTTGCATAGTTTCAAGTGTACACTATTATTTACCTCATAGCACCGCAATTCCAATGAAATTTCAACATAAAATATGAATCATTGGAATTTAATTACCATTTAGATCTAAATAATGGTAAGACAAAAGAAGACCAATACAATTAAACTGTTTGAGAATGCTAAGCAAACTTAGACAAAAAGTAACTACCTCTCGTCTCGATGTGTTCCAAGGCTTACCGACTCTTTAAGATAATAGTGAGTATATGCATGTATCATTATATTCAGAACATTGCATTCATTTTAATCTTACGATGGTGATATGGGGTATGTATGCAACTGAAACAGATATGAATGTACGTAAGTTGACATTGTTGCAGGACGGTACACTTAATACACGAACGCTAAACGCTTACTGGTGACAATCTAATAGTTTGGTAAACAAAATGTTGGAATCAATGCGTATGTTCATTCATATATCGTGATCAGATACTCAAATGATTTCTGGTTTTCGAAGCACTAGAAGTTTATTCTAATTTTAGAATTTATTTTAATTATAACAACCCTCGTTCATATGTATATGTTGTATGTATTTTGTTTACCAAAACAATAAAAAAAGACATTGAAATCAGTTATACTCGCTCTAATAAGCAGCGACACAAAATGTTTGCCACGATAATTCTTGACAAAAGCTCTGATAAGATTTTATGAGACATTAAATGGTTAAAAGTTCTTTTCTCAGTGTATATAACTTTCTAAAAAGAAACATATATTAATTGAAACTGTCGTGACAATAATTATATGGCTTTTTCGTTTTGAATGGTACTAATTGCATGTATTATTAAGTCAAGATATTCTACCGCAAATTGTGCGGATCTTAACAAACAAGAAATAATTCTAACCGATAGCGGTTTCTTTAAAAAAAGACAACTGACAAAATTGAAACGGTTTAAAACAAATTAGTAAACAAGATGTAGACATGCTCTTTAAAGAATCTGGAGTTTTTTTGAGTTACAGATCGGGTCGTTTGGTCACGACATTTGTTGGTCTATAAAAACCTTCGCCTACCTACTATAGATATTCAAATCAGTAGATATGGAAATTATATGAGGTCTACTTGATAACGGTCAAAACTCTGATCCACTATTGAGCAGAACCAATGCCCTTCTGCTGCATACGAAATGCACACTAAAGTAAATGTATACTGTACATAACTATAATTAGAAAAGTGCTAGTTCAGAAATGTCTGAATGGCCATTGTATCTGTGTAAGGAAACTGGCATATACTGTACTTTTTTTAAAGGAAGGTGTTTAGATGTAAAGGTGTATTTAGAACTATTGAACTCAGTATTCCGATTAATATTATAATGAGCATGAATATGTGTTGTAGTATTATCAACAATTAAGATACAATTGTGACATACACACACAACGAACATCCAGCTTCACCAGTAGGAAAGGAAACCCTTATTATGCCATACTGCCATTTATTTACTGCATGTAACCTTTTGCATAACAGTTCCACAAAAATGCACCGGATGAGACACATGTGTACGTAATGAACTAAAATACATGAACCAAACTGAGGTAACCGCCGTGAATGACAGCTAAACCTGTATGTCAATAGGTAACCTAAGTGAGATAATCACATTTGGTCTGATTCAGGTCGATCTTAAGGATGTAGGGTATAACAGTGAGGATGCCGCAGAAAAGCTGCAGACAGAATACACACTACTAGATATCCGGTGTTCCGCTGTAATTATTTATTAGCTATTTTAGTGTTTATACAAATGTATCACATAGCACCTTAATTCAATCTAACTTAATGAATAATGAAAGAGAAAACAATTAAATTATAGTTACGCTACTTATTTGTTTGATATAAACCATAACACCAGGATTGTAACTTTCTGAGCGACGATAACAGGAAGAGGTAGCGATCAACTCCCTTTTGTCTTTTATTAAAGAAGATGCAATGACATCTCGTAATGAAGTGGAATAGTAAGAACTTCGTCATGCATTTACAGTTAAGGATTGATGCGAACATTCATCTTGACAAGGTCATCCATAATGAGTGTGACGTTGAAACATTTTGTCGAAGGAAGGAGAGGCAGCATGAGATGCTTTGTAATGTGTCAAAAATATCAGACACAGTATCATACATGCAACGCATTATCGTCACTTTTAATTCATCAATCAGTTAATACATGAAGAAACATGGTTTCCTCTTAAAATCAAGGCTTATATTTCTCGTAAGATATTGTTTAAAAACTCACTTATTCACTTAATAGATACAATAAATAACTTTGCATAAAGTTTGGTTAAGAAAAATAACGCCAGAAATTCTGACAAGAATGAGAAAATCGCTGTCCTTCAAAAAAAATTGTTATGTAAGCTTGTATAACAGGATTGTAAACAGAAGCACCGGACCGGACCACAGCGTATCAAATACAGCCCCTAATGTAAAGAACACTTACTAGTATGTTTATGTTAGAACCGGTTTAGTTGTTATATTGTACCTCATCAGATTGCCACTGTGCAGCCAGTGTCAATGTAAATAACATTTTTCTCTTCGTTTCATTCTAGTCTTAAACACTCAAGGATCGGTGTTTTTACCATTACAAACGATTATTTGAACAAAAGGTCTTAATTGGACAATAAATTGACAGAGGGGCATGTCCACATTCTTTTAAAATGTCTATAGTAGTCTTAAAAACTTCAGGTTATGTTACTAACCCCATTGTTAACAAGAGTGTGATTCGTTTCATGCTATGCGCTGAATGAGCGGAGAATACCACTATATGAAAACTCGATCATTTCAGTATTTCGTAATCATCTTTGTTGAGGAACTGGTGTTTTATAGTTTTAACACGAAACGTGATGACACTGATATAAGTATATTAATCTGCATAAAATGTCAAAATATTAAAACCGCAACCAATTTAACGTAAAATTTCGCATAATTAAATAACAACATGGAAGATGTATTAAGAACTTTAATGCAAAGCAATGACTGCGTACTTGACGACTGTGCGTGTTCTTCTTTAAAAAGGCTTGTAAATTCCTGGTATATTGATAAAGAGAATTGTTCATTTAAAACTAAGAGATGTCTTAAGCACATACACAACTTAACAATACCACCAATTTAAGTATGACACTTATAATCTATGATTTTTACAGAGTTTAAGACACTTAAAACCAATCCTCCCATGATGTTATGCAAAGTAAGTGTAATTGACTTGCTCATTATCTATATATATATATAAGTAAATGGATCTATTTCAAGTTTTAACCCCATTATGTACGTTGAACATATATCTAATAACTAGTACAACATATCTAAACTGCGTTGTCTCTTATACTTTGCCGAGTTTGATGAACGGAATTCAGAACAGGTAAATTATATTCTAATTAGATACAGATGAAAATTCAGTGCGTGTATTTGCTTTATACTGTGCAGTCTGTTTTTCTTATTTCTTTTAATATATGTTAATTTAGCGAGCGTCTTGAATACCAGTTTAAAATACAGCCGTTCACTTTTGCATTAACTACCTTTAAAATTAAAAAGCGGTTAAAATAAATGTTTGATAGCAACGTGAGTAATATATCATTTTTCGACAGATATTGTTTTCTGGACAAACATAAATTAATTGTAATGTACTGCAATTGTAATTGTAATCTCACACAATCATGGTAAATGTAAAATGTCTACCTCGGTGTACCCTAACAACAGTCAATGCGAAAACACAGCTCATTATTTATTATATTAAAAAGCCTCATATTGTTTTAAATATTCATACATGACATGATTTTACTATAGGTATAACAATATGCACATGATGTTTAATATCATATAAAGTACGCAAGCTCGATATATGAGACTCGGTAAATGGGCAAAGGATCATTAAAGGAATATGCATGTCAGTTTAGTTGTTTATGTTCGACGCAACTTTTGTAAATTTGGTTACCGAACACAGTTAACACTTAAACTGAATTGTGCAACAGCTCAAATAGCACTTCCGCTTAATAATTCGGTATGCGGATAGATAGGGATATATGAGTTGACAATCTACGTTATTTCAATACATGTTGGACAAAAATTGTTTGCTATGGTTACAGGCATAAACGAAAACTTAAATTTGGATCTTGCGGCAACTCAAAAGGCGCTTAATCTAGGTACATGACAATAAGTATGTGTATAACCATGAGGTTATATGGGGAGTATACACGCACTTTCTTTCTTCAGTTGTAATTACTATGATATAGAGGATATTTGTTCATGTCAGTGTAGGATCGTTTGTTATTTCACGAGTGATCATAGAAATATAAAATATATTTTCATGAGTGGCGCAGCCACGAGTGAAAATATTATTTTTCTATGATCACGAGTGAAATAACAAACGATCTTACACTGACATAAATACATCTTCTGTTTCGGTTATGACCCTTTTTTCAAGAAAATAATTAACAGCTGTTACCCTTTCACTGAAAAGTTGCCCTTTCTCCTGTGGCGTGCCTCAATACATTTTAAATCACAAAATGACGCCATTAGTGTGACGAAATGACGTCATTATCATGACGTCACAAGCGAAATTCTCCAGTTAAACTCTTTTACAATGTAAACAAACGGTGAAAAGCATAAAATAGAAAGAAAATCTGTTGGATTCGGTGGAATGTCGATTTTAGTTCACTCGTGATCATAGAAAATATATATAACATTATTTATGATAATCTAAAAACAGAAAAAGGAGTTCTGAAAATGTGTTATTTTCACCGGTGAAAATAACAATTTGTTAATTTGCACTGCAGTTATTTCACTGACGAAATGTCATGTTTATCACTAGTTATAAAAAATAAAGAAATTATTGAAAATGAAATCCTTGATCCTGAAACAACTGATTAGTTCTAAATATAGGTTGATTAAACTTATGGAGATTTATTCTTTCGCAGACAACGTTATCGCGAAGGGGGCTGCTATTTTTATGTGAAACAATATGTTGTGTGCATTGCGATAAACGCCGCAATCTTTCGATACAAATTTGACGCATGCCGATAGGATTTAGCATTCAGAAATTATTCGTTGAGGAACTATTTCATGTATGTGCCGACTGCTGGTCAGTCAGATGATTTATTATTGAGCTTCATTCGCGGAACATTTATGAGTCATTTTACCGATGATACATGCAGTGGTTTTGATCCTCACCTTCAATCAGGTGAACAATAACAAGACTGGGGTTTTACAATACAAGAATGAATATAAATAATACAATAACATATAGTTAATACAATATTAACTGATTTAAACAAGTGTATCGCTTATACACAATGTCTATGCTATTTGTTTCAATAAATATTATTATATGTTTCTTGATTAATCTTAAATAGTTCGTCTAACTTGTAAAACAAATGCCTATGGTGTAATAATAAATGACACCAAACGTATTCCTAGTATTCTGGATTAAATTGTGTAACGTCTTATATTTAAATATGTTAAGTTTTTGAATATTGACACGCATATTGATAAATCAATAAAGGCGGAGATAAATAAAAATCAGAAATGACCCTAAGATAGTAGATACAATTATGATGTATTCAGAAAACTGAAATTGTGTGTCATGTGAATGGTGCGTGTTTTCGAAAACATGACAAAAAAGAACATTTGGGGTTATGTAAATTTGGTTCCATTTGTGTCAGTTGGTTCATCAGTCAATCCGTCCATGCGTTGTTTTTCTGTGTGGGTGACGCTCTGTCCGTGTGTTTGGTCTGTCTGTTCGCCCGCCCGTACGATCGCCCAAAGCCCACTTAAACGATACCTAAACCCCCGCCTATCTGCCAAGCTGCCTAAAGCTTGTCTAAGATAGAAGCAATAAGAACCGAGCGAATGAAAGAATGTTGACAAGACACACACTGTCTGTCAAGACAATCATTAAAAACATACCCAGTGCGTCTGTCTATAACACAGTTTTGATCAGCGGACATAAATAAACACACATAAATAAAACGACACATTCTTATAAAACGAGTTTGAATACCAAAAAGTTAACTGCAATTTAGGAATAATCAAGGCGACAGTAAATAGCACAGAGTTTTAAACAGCGGAACGTCGTTTTCTGTGAGTGAATGTCTAACAAGACGATTGTCGGATTCATTCTGCATTTGATTTGATGATTTGTTTTATATGTATGTTTTTTATATCTATATAATTTTTCGTGTCAGAAATGTTTGTCTTGTCAGCAATGTGTGTGTGTCTATCGTACAGCTCCTCTGTTTGTCTATCTTTAAGTCCTATAGTCGGTTGGTCCATCTCACTGAGGTCGTACTATTTATTGTGTTAAGTATAAAATTAATATAAAAGTAAAGTTAAATTTATATACATTCGTGTTAAATTTTGATCTCGCTTTTTGTTCGACCGCTTTGATGAAGTGAGTTCAATGCGCGCTCTTCGGACACGAATGGCGCCATCAGAATCGAAACCATGTATCTAGATAATTCAAAATAAGTTACTTAAAACTAATGTATGTATACAACGCACACGTCGAATGCCAATACTGTTGATGTTAATGTTCATACAGTCATACATTCGTAAATTACAGTCTAATTAAATTCAGTGATATGACTATCTTCAGCTGTAAACGATTATAAGCTAACATGAGCAGAATGAACTTAGGGTTAGCTTTAGTGATAACCATATGTCCGATGTTCTCAGGTGATCGTCAAAGGGCCCATGGTCCTCTTGTTATTTATTTATAATATTCGGATAATGCAAAATATGTTTATCTATATTATAATATTCATGTTTTGGCATTGATTCAAAAAGGAAAACAAAATACATATGTAAGCAAAACAACATTTATTAGTGAGACTCATACTGAAAATACATTTTCGTTTACGAATAATCATCGTTATACTTTAACTTCAAGGATCATTGGGTCGAGCCCAAGCGGTAATTTCTTTTTACCTTCTGTCATTATATTCTTGTTTTATACTGGACATTTTTTTGTTCCGCTGTTAGCATTTGTCAATTTAAATTATAAACTTCAAAACATCGGCGAACAAGTCCCTTTAAGGCGTAATATTATGTCAGCCGAACTAACCTAAACTTACCTAAGGCAATTGATACATTTGCCTGTATATTCATATTTATGTTTCAGCAACGTGTATTTGTACCCCAAAATATGTCTTCATTTTATTAAAATAATATTTAATGTACACTTAACATAAAATGCGTGCATGTCTTGTGAAAATTGTATGTATATAACAAGGGTTATGTTTGTGTAGCTTTTTGTGCTAAAAATAGGCTTTAAATGTACAACAAAATGTCAGAATAGTGGAAACGGTTCTAGCTCACTTAAACGGATCTCTTAAAGCATTTGAACTACTGCGGATCTTATTTTTCTTTCAAGTTTTCATCTTTGTTAAAATACGAGTATGAAGATTTCCTCATCAATGAACTTAATGAACAAAATATAAGATAAAATCCGTTATTTGTACAGGCTATCTATCGATAAAGAGACAAGTACCGGAAACGGAGTATGTCTCCTTTTCGGCGACTGACGCCTAACTGGTCAATAGTTTCGAATGCTACATGCATACTATTTACACTGACGTGTGAACTCAGACGAATACCAGCTAAACTACAAATATTTAAACTTCTATTTCCGCAAACGATAAACCATTGTTAAAGACGTTTTATAATAAGATTACAGTAATTTAACCATATTCACCTTTTGGTGAACTCATTGATTAAGACTTTTATAATAATATAAGTAATAATGAATAACGCGTTTTATCTGTATAATAACAATCGGTTTATAACTCGAATGTAATCGAAAGTATGGATGTATTGTGCTTTTTTTTGTTGAAATCGAATAATATATATGAATTGCGGGGATTTCCCATGATGTACAGGTGTTTTTTTTTTTTTTGGCTAGCTTGAAAGTTTTCTGCTCGTTACAAAACCAGATGTATAATGGAGATTTGAAGGGCGATTTTTTTAATTCTCTTTTGAATTTACTCTTAGTGTTAAAAAAACGACGATCAAATTCTTGTTTACTCACTTTATCCGACCGTTGACACCAGTTCGTGTTATTTCCGGTAGTTTTCGCGTACATTGGTTATATTCTCAAAGCATTCTGGTAATGGTTAAATTGCATTAAAGTGACTAAATGGAGTGTATTAAAATTATATACCCTCACATTAATAATTTATGCATAGTTTAACTTCAGTAAATGTAACACCAACGATGCATTGAAGCACTCGCAGCTGTATGAAAGGGCAAAATGAGAAAAATGCATTATCGAGATGGACGAGTGACGTCACGCACACCTGCATAGTTTAGACTTCACCTACTGATATGCAAATAATGCTGGTATTTATATTGTTGCTACTCCGAGTATTTCTAAAATGGCTATAGTAAAACCATGTTTGCATTTTAGTAGTCCAAGCGTTAGGACACTTTTTAGAACATTTGTTCTCATGAATACAGTACCGAGTTTAAAAAAGGTTCTTGTTCGTTAAAACATATTGCCACCAGGTGACAGAGCAGTTATCCAAATATTACAATAATGAAGCCTTATTGGACGTCTACAAAATATATGTTTAGAAAATCAATCATGCAAATTGCTCACAACAATTGTTCTAAAGATGTCTGGGCCGAGATTTACTATGTATCCATTCTGTTGAAAAACATGACCACCCAGGGTCGGGGCGGTTTACCTTATATAGCTTTATCAGACGTTAGTTAACTCTCTTGAAGTCATATTTTATGCCAAATCTTCATAACCTTGCTCAGAATGATTGTTCTGATGTTACTGCAATTGAGTACGAAACTGGGACCATTATAAAGCTGCTACAAGATATATTGGTTAAGCTTGTAAATTTGCTTCAGGGCAAGCTGTTAGCAAAGGTTGAAGATCCTTCTTTCTGAAGACGATACCATCCATAACAGAAAAAAACTATAAACGTGTGCCATTTAACTTGTTTCTGTTAATGATAATGATGGCTCACGATTACAATGATGATTCTAGTGATAAATTCACAAAGTGAGGGAATCAGTGAACCAACAAGCACTGTTTTATATAAATCTTATGCATCTTACTTCATATATATATATATATATATATATATATATATATATATATATATATATATATATATATATATATATTATCGATGGTATTTCATTAGCTGTAATTGGAATCTCCCAATTTAATATATAAACAATTCACAAGTGACCTTTTGATTCTTGAACAAAGAGCCTTTTTGAGAGAAGAGACATCGAGCTAATAGCAAACTGTGTTTTAAACCATACACCCATAAAGGAGAATAAGGTTGTAATATGTACATATAAATTAAGTATTTTGTAATATGTTAAATTATAAAAAGTGTGTTATAAGTATGTGCCTACAAATAAAGTATGTATCTTTCAGAAACTACTTTAATTGATTCTGAAATCCAAACTCAGATTTGTTAAGTTTCTTTGGGTCTCAGGTGAGCGCCATAAGGTCTTAGGCCCTTTTTTTTATTATATAAAAGTGTCTTAAAGGTTACTGTGCTCTACCAACTTATGGCGTATTTTATTTCGTATAACATTAACTACTTTTATTACATATTGAGCTACTTCAGGGAAGCGAAGTTGAACTCTTAATAAGTTTTAAATTATTGATTATTTACGAAATATACTTCACATTCTAATTTTCGGGAGTTTCATATATGATTTTAAGCGCATAAGAAAATGAAATGCAACAGTAACTGTTAATCTTTGTCATTCCAGCACCGTTGTTGATTTTACCGTTCCGTTATGGCATGATGATACATTTCGCCACGTAAACATACATCAAGCAACTTATTCGGATTTTTTTATAAGCAGTAATACACAATTTTAATTTGCAATATACACATGCTAATTTCAAAGTTAAGTATTAAAATGACTGCACATTTACACTTACTCGCAAATAATGCTAGGCATACTGCGAATTCAGCTTAAATGAATGAATGTGTGTAGCAATACAAATTATGGAAACAAGCATAATCTCGTCGCCTATCTATACCCGTTCAGGCGTTTTGGGCATACCGTATTGTTTCCACTGAACAATAACAATGACGCGAAATGTGATCTGTCGTTTTACAAAATATTCACAAATATTCTTCAGTTTTATACCGATATTGGAGTGTTTGAATGTTTGCTTTGAGTAATAAGACCTTTGCTTATTTTTACTTAATAAGCGTACTACGCGTTTAAGCTTTTCCATACTGTAATTGTTGGACATTTTTAAAAATGCATAACAGATACTTCAATTTCTCCAGCAATTTTAAATAACTCATACTTGTTCTAAAATATTAAAAGTAATAATAATAATAATAATAAAAATAATAATAATAATAATAAAATGATAATAATAATAATAATAAAAATAAAATAATAATAATAATAATAATAATAATAATAATAATAATAATAATACTAATTATAATAATAATAATAATAATAGTCATATTTACACTCACACTCAGCGCCTTATTACGGCGTAGCCGATGTTTTGAATGTCGGTTATGTCGTATGGAATAGGCAATTCCCAATAACTATTTTCGCTATGGCAGAATATACGAAGTGATGTATATGTATACATGCTTTATACAGAAAGGAGCAGAATGGCTTTCTGCTTGGCCTATCCTAAAAATGCATACAAGTTTTTTACGATAAATTGTTAAATTTAAACAAATATTTGTATTGTCAACACAATAACCCATTGTATAATGTTGACTGCTTTCTTGTGTATGTGTTCAAGATCATAGTGTCGGATATAATTTTCCTAAATGGAAACTGTTTCACAGTTTGTTGTTGCTGATGCAGTAAACAGTTATACGATGCAAATACATATGTTCTTTTTATCAAGATACATTTTAATTATGTATTTGTTAACTTAATTTACCAGCCTTGTGTTCGCTAATATACGTTGAATGCTTGACAAAAATAAGAGTAATAAACACAGCATTCGAAAGATATGAAAATATAATAGGTGTCAAAATTTTTAATTTAATGACAATCGCGGTAATTTTCTGAAAAAAAAATGTTATAGTTATGCTCGCAAACAATCATTAATTTATCGGTAGTATCTTCCAACGAAATAGATTTTAAAATCATATATTCGCATGCATATTTTAATGTTATCCTATTTTTTTTGTAATATTCCACACATCAAAGTACTAATATTCCACACGCGAATATACAATTTATTATTGTAAATATTTAATATTATCATTATCAATATCATTATATAATTCGAATGTTTGTGTTGACAATAATTGATTTGACTTAAACGCTACTTTCCCATAACGTATTGACATTAGTGGAACTGTAAAAGCTGAGCAAGTGATATGTCTGGATCAAAAAGTCAATGTAACATTCTTTTTTGTCTGTTGAATATTAGGTTTGTCTTGCGAATTATACAGTATGCAAAGTTAAAAGTATTAGTCAAACACGATATTAGTTCGTGAAATTGATTCAGAGCCATCTCAAGGCGAGTATATACAATATTTGTTTTTCAAAACAGACATAACGTTAAATAATAAAACAATATAAGGATACATGTTCAGAAGATGTAGTTCCAGATAATAAACGGATTACTCAGTAATATACACAAGACATGTAAGCTGATGGGATATCCCAATTAGTGCGTGCATATTATTTCTTAGTACACTAATATACAACTTTGGTTCTTAAAACGATTCAAATAAACTCGTCGATAGTGGCGTTGATTTTTTTGTTTTGAAGTTCTTTGAAGTAAACACTATTTGATTAATGGTACAATATGAAGATTGGTAATACATTGTATAGCACTTTTCTCGTTCATATTCATAATTTAATACACATTGCGAAAATAACATGTTAACATTGAACTCGTATATACTCGCTTAAAAAAGCAAGGACACTGAAAAATGTCCAAAGAAAAACATGTTTGTCACAAGCATTATTGAAAACAAATATTGTGAACAGGTATGACACATCATCTGTTCAAAGTCGTGTCCGTTTGCTCATTGTCTATAACATTCTGTTAGTAAACATATTTCAAGTGAAACAGTAGTGACAATAACGACATTACTTTAACGCTCTTTATTAAATGATAAGTTAAGATATACTGAAATTGAATTTTAAAAAATGTTGTCGTAAAGGTTTTAAGAACTTGAATTCAGCACATTGCGCGGACGTTTTTTTAGCAAGGGGTAGACAACGCATGACATCATGTGATCACAATACCTCACCTTGAGACCTGCAATATTCAAGTTGACTCATAAAAACGGAGCAAATTAAGCTGTAATAATGTGTGGATTACCTCAAACGCTATTAATATACGTTTATTAATCTAGGGCATAACCCATATCTATTTCAACAAATTATATTATTGTCAGAAGAACTGAGCAATCATCTGTTATTGAAAGTTGTATTATTGACCAAAAAACCTAAATTTATATAAAAGTCATGTCACACGATTTCAGAATTCTGAACATCAAAGTCAATAATGATATAACTCTTATTCAATATTACTATTGCTTAGATTAATATATTTAATTTTCCAGAAAATCACATAGTGATGAAAGCAGTAAAACAAAAAGCAGTGTTCCATACGAATATTTATTTAATATATATATTTTATCATTAGCTATAATTATAATCTCCCGAATATTTATAAATATATAAATAAATAAATAAATAAATATATATATATATATATATATATATATATATATATATATATAAATATATATATATATATATATATATATATATATACTAGGAGATTAACCATTTACGGGGTATTTTTCAATATGAGACCCTTGTTGCGGGTTGTATAAAAATTCCGGGGTGCATTTTTCACCCCACAATTTAGGACACGTATTTTTTCATTCCAAACCAAACATACATCATTTTGGTGACATATGGCAACAAGTCGGTTTCATATCGAAACCATATATATCATAAAACACAGTTATTTCCCTTTTGTTAAAGCTCTACAATCCAATTAAGCGCGCATGTTGAGATTACACTATCAGATATCATAATGAGCCAGAAATACAGCTGGAAACTTCGCTCTGCTGATCTGTAAAATAAATCTTCGTGTTACTGATGATTTGAAATCTTAGTTTGTTGAATTTTAAGCTTGAAAAAAAGAAAGCTATTTTTATTAAGAAATGAACTTTTGAAGTGGTTTCATATTGATGCATTAATTATTGAGAACTATAGGTAATTTGTAGTAATTAAATTAATGCAGTTAGTAATGCGCGTATACAGTTTTGTTTATTAAATCGGAGATTTAGGCTAATGTGTGTTTTACATATACTATTTAAAAAATACTCATTCTTTTTTAACAAATCTTGCAGTTTTCATTCATTAAACTGTTGCTGTCAAGTAGCATTTGGAGAAATATAGTAAAGTTTCATGCCTGTGTGGTACTAACAATTCCTACATTCATGTCGTGTTTTGTATCGATATAGTGGATATGCATTAACTGTCAAGTTTAATGCTGGTCAAATACATTCTTGGGTATACAATAAGAGAAAAAAACATGTAATACTTTTTTTGATTTTTATGGTTATTTTAATTGGCAAAAATATTGTGTGTGCGTTTGCAACATACATTTTATTCACACAAAAACGTAACACGCCGATATTTGTCATATGAATCAAGATATAACAGATGATACGATAATGCACAAAACAGTTGGTATTTGCGAATGGTTATGTTTACGCAAAAATATCCGTTATATATTCATGACGCAATTTAATAACTAAATACATTTCGGAAAGCGGGTTAAAAGACGAACAATAATAAGTTCAACCAATTAGATGTCATAAATTGATTCATGTTATTAGAAGGCATCACAATCGCAGAACACAATCGCTTCTTCCGATTGACCGCCAATACAGTGCCAACATGCCAGTGCTTGATATATGGCCATTAGAATCGCACGGGGGCTAATAAAATTCGACTGAGATAACAGCGCTAATGAATTCTACCGCCATTTAAAAGCAATACACATCAAATAGCATTCTTTCCTTCTTTCCAAAATAATGCCTGGTTGTACACTGCTTATTCAAACGATAAAACTAAATCATGAAGAAAAGAATTGTTATTGCTTTGCTTCTACTTCTAGTTAAAACAAAACAAAAAAACAACATAAAAAAAATATTTTATAGAGGATATTTGTTGGATTCGGTGGATTATCACTTTTAATTCACGAGTGATCAGAGAAAATAATATTTTCACGAGTGGCGCAGCCACGAGTGAAAACATATATTTTATATGATCACGAGTGAATTAAAATCGATAATCCACCGAACCCAACAAATTTTCTTTTTATTTTAAGCTTTTTTTACAGTTTATATACATTGTTAAAGAGTTTAACTAAAGAATTTCGCTGGGAAAATGACGTCATTTCGTCAAAAAAATGACGTCATTTAACATAAACAGTGAAAATTATCGATAATTTTCACTGATAATTTTCATTGTTTAAAACAGTGAAATTATCAGTTTTAATTCACTGATATTTCTCTATAAACCACCGGAAAGCATAAAATAAAAATGCTTCTTTATAATGATGCTGAAAAATATATGTTTAAACCCCCTCTTAAATTGAGAAAAAGTTTGGTTAAATATGTAAATGGAATTAACTCTATATCAATAGTATGTTGAAATGTATTTAAGTTTTTTTTCTTGATGGGAATCAATGTTTTGAACATGTTTGTTAAAATCGTATCACTTTAATTATGATTATGATGGTAAATA
Organism: Dreissena polymorpha; assembly: GCF_020536995.1. Classification (NCBI taxonomy): domain Eukaryota; kingdom Metazoa; phylum Mollusca; class Bivalvia; order Myida; family Dreissenidae; genus Dreissena; species Dreissena polymorpha. The sequence goes on from NC_068363.1 coordinate 22,380,232, forward strand.
TTATTGTAACGATTATGTACTTTTTGTCATCGCGATCAATATAATTATTATACTTGATGTTGCTATTTGTACTATTATTATTTTTCAACTTCATATAATTTTCATTTACATGGTATGTAAAATGTGAATAGGTTTTAATATGTTTGAAGGCCATATAAAAATAAGAAATGTGTTTGTCGTTATAAAGCAAACGATGAAATTTTAGAAACTATATCAGGAGAGCAATTTTGTTTATCCACTTCAGGTATAATAGAACATCGAGTATAAACATACAGTAAACCATGCAATCATCAAAACGCGAATCACCGCCTTGAAACGGTCATTGCAAAGCATTAAGGGTTGTTACCGGATTAAGGGCTAACCGAACCTAATACTTAAAAAATTATACCATCGGACCACTAAGGACATACGAAGTGTGTTTTTTATATTGACATTTTTCATAAATATTAATTTATAAAATAAAGAATAATCTTGTTTAAACAAATGTTGTTGAAAAAATGTTGAAAATGGACTAACTTTTGAATGTTTTAACATATGATGAAAACAAAGACACGTATGCAACTTCATATTAAAAGGACACGAGTTTGCATAATTCGAGTTTAAACGCGAAGGAATCTTTTTTATGAAATCAGTAAACAGACAAACAGAGAGTCAGAGAGGAGGCCGAAAAGAACGTGGTAATTGAAGTACATGTATACACTCGTCTACTTAATCGCGGGTGAATTATATATTGGGCTGATATAGTGCCCCAGGTAGGCCTAAATTGAAGGGCGCCCTGCCCTGCCCTCCCGAACCTCCGCCCTGCCCTCCCGAACCTCCGCCCTGCCCCCCCGCTGCCCTTAAAAAAAATCTTTTATTTTTATACATATGAATGATACTTAATTAATCTCTTATTACATTGTAATTAATTTATTCCGCAATGTACACATTATATTAGAATGGTTTAATAATGATGGGAATAATATATTCTAACAATTATTAATAACATATAAATTAATATGCAACAAGACGCATTCCAGAAACGCCCACGCGCTCGAAAGTGCCCTTTTGACAAAATACTGCGCGTCCAGAGTGACCTTTTGGCAAAAAAAAAGCCACCCTGCCCTTTTCAAATCCTAGCTGGAGCACTGATAGTTTATACATGCATAAAAAGAAGAGCACGCGGAAAGTTATACATTACTATCTTAAACGAATTCTTCAACTTATATCACAAATAATTTTGGGTGATCAGTGGTCTGTCCCTCTTCAGCAAACAAAACAAGTCGAAACAATTTTATCTTGTATACATTTTATGTGGTTGTCTTTTAAGTAAATTGATAATTATAAATCAATTTTCTCTATACGCTCAACAACGGAAAATAAAGATTTTTAAGACTTTTTATAATAATTTCGGATGATACAACAATTGTAAAGATAGGAAAATTGTATCTTGCACCTTTATTAATGCATTTATATGTATGTTTATTCACCAATTTGATATGATGCCGATTAGTTATAGAGATAATTGTTTTCCCAGTTTTCTAGCAAAGAAATAACAATCTTTATTATCTATTGGTCTGAAAATTGAAAATATAGCTTAAATTCAACTATTTAGTTTAATTTATTTCACCAACATATCTTCTGTTACTATAATCCGCACCCCAGATCCACCACAGCACATAATAGTTATATTCATAATTTATTTAATAACATTTCAATCATTCTTTCAACTTCAACAAGAACATACTCTGTCTGTTGTGTTCAATTATTTGATCCAGTTTGAATTTGGATACGCAACAACATCGCACCTATGATTCGTCATTCTTTGAAATGATGTATGATTTGTACCGACGTTAACCGCATGCTGCTAATGTATATATATTATACGTGCATATATGTTGATGACGATGAGCTGTATCTGCTAAAGTCGAAATTAAATATTATTCTGTTCTTATCTATGAAAATAAGTGTGACTTTACATAAACGTGAATTTTATTAGCCATATTCATGTTTTTCAACATTATATATTAGGAAATAAGTCGTGTTTGAGATACTGTTGCAGCTGCTGATTCTACCAGTAATAATGAGAATTATGAGTATGCTGAAGATAATTAAGGACATATTAAAATTATGATTACTATTTTGATGATTTCTTTGAAAAAGTTAATGGTAAGGATGCTGATAATGGCATATTCTTTTACATTGCAAGATTGTTTCGTCTTTTGTATTGAAATGAAATGAGTTTTA